>NC_041382.1:653685544-653733588 GCF_002162155.2 Triticum dicoccoides
TTGTTTGACGGAATGCCAACACCAACGCCAACGGTCGACGACCCCTTCTATAACCAGTACATGGAGGACATGATCTTCAAGGGTGGGCATGGCCGTGCCTACGACCCCGAGGAGACCCAAAGTCAGGATGGCCGCGCCTAGTACGTGCCCGATGAAGAGGCCGCCGACCCTGCTGACTACGACCATGGTGACTCGTGGCATGAAGACGATGACATCTATGTCGAAGGTGATGGTGATGAAGAAGAAGGCAATGACATTGATATTAGTGGCGAGCCATTGTTCATCGACGATGTAGGATCGAAAGTATGTCTAGAGGGGGGTGATTAGACTACTTGACCAATTAAAAATCTATCCTTTTCCCAATTTTAGTCTTTGGCAGATTTTAGCTATCTTAGCACAAGTCAAGCAATCTTAACACAATTCAAGCAAGCATGCAAAGAGTCTATGGGCAGCGGAAAGTAAAGCATGCAACTTGCAAGAATGTAAAGGGAAGGGTTTGGAGAATTCAAACGCAATTGGAGACATGGATGTTTTTGTCGTGGTTCCGATAGGTGGTGCTATTGTACATCCATGTTGATGGAGACTTCAACCCACGGAGGGTAACGGTTGCGCGAGTCCACGGAGGGATCCACCCACGAAGGGTCCACGAAGAAGCAACCTTGTCTATCCCATCATGGCCATCGCCCACGAAGGACTTGCCTCACTAGCGGTAGATCTTCACGAAGTAGGCGATCTCCTTGCCCTTACAAACTCCTTGGTTGAACTCCACAATCTTTGTCGGAGGCTCCCAAGTGACACCTAGCCAATCTAGGAGACACCACTCTCCAAGAAGTAACAAATGGTGTGTTGATGATGAACTCCTTGCTCTTGTGCTCCAAATGATAGTCTCCCCAACACTCAACTCTCTCTCACAAGATATGGATTTGGTGGAAAGAAGATTTGAGTGGGAAGTAACTTGGGGAAGGCTAGAGATCAAGATTCATATGGTGGGAATGGAATATCTTGGCCTCAACACATGAGTAGGTGGTTCTCTCTCAGAAAATGTGTATTGGAAGTGTAGGTATGTTCTGATGGCTCTCTCCACGAATGAAGAGTGGGTGGAGGGGTATATATAGCCTCCACACAAAACTAACTGTTACACACAATTTAGCAATCTCGGTGAGACCGAATTGAGAAACTCGGTCGGACCGATTTAGCAAACCTAGTGACCGTTAGGATTTTCGGTGGGACTGAGATGCAGCTCGGTAGGACCGATATGGTTAGGGTTAGGGCATAACGTAATCTTGGTGTGACCGATTACACAAACTCGGTGGGACCGATTTTGGTAATAAGCTAACCAAGAGAGTTGGTCAGGTAAACTCGGTGGGACCGATCGCTCATTTCGGTGGGACCGAAATGTTACAAAAGGAAACAGAGAGTTTACATCGCAATCTCGGTCGGATCGATCGCTCATCTCGGTAGGACTGAAATGTTACAAAGGGAAATAGAGAGTTTACATTGCAATCTCGGTGGGACCGATCGCTCATCTCGGTAGGACCGAAACGTTACGAAGGGAAACAGAGAGATTACAACCCCATCTCGGTGTGACCGAAATCCCTATCGGTGAGACCGATTTGCCTAGGGTTTGTGGTAGTGGCTATGACATCTGAACTCGGTGGCGCCGGATAGAAAGAATCGGTGGGGCCGAGTTTGACTTTTTGTTTGGGTCATATGTGGATGTGGGAAGGTAGCTGAGGGTTTTGGAGCATATCAGTAAGCACTATGAAGCAAGAACCTCATTAAGCAACACCTCATCCCTCCTTGATAGTATTGGCTTTTCCTATAGACTCAATGTGATCTTGGATCACTAAAATATAAAATGTAGAGTCTTGAGCTTTGAGCTTGAGCCAATCTTTTTGTCCTTAATATTTTGAGGGTCCATTTTCCTCATCCATGCCGTTCATTGAGCTTTTCCTGAAATATTAATCTTGGAATAATGTTAGCTCAATGAGCTATATGTTGTTAGGAATTACCAAAACCACCTAGGGATAGTTGCACTTTCAATCTCCCCTTTTTTGCTAATTGATGATAACATATAGATCAAAGCTTCGACGAATGATAATAAGAGTGAAAAACAGTGTCGCTTTGAGAAGTATGTGAAAAGCAAGAGCCCCCGCTAAATTTGTGCATAGTTTATGATTTGCTTTGGACTGCAAATGCACAGAGAGTTAGGCTCATGAGTTACTCTTCCATGTCACATACATCTTGGTGGAGCGCTCAAAATGATAACAATTAAATACATGCACTCATCACCAAGAAAAGTGAATGATCATATAGGGATAAAATGATAATGTCATCCAACAAGCATTAAGGTAGCATATGATCAAACACACATGATCATCCAAGTATCACGCAGACAGAAAGTATCTCAAACAAGCAAATAAAGTTCAACCACCAAAGCAAGAGAGAATAAAAAAGCAACGCTCTCTCTCGAAGCCTATGATCTATACATTTTCTCCCCCTTCGGCAACAAGTTACCAAAAAGTTCCTAGAAAATGCATAGCACCTAAATCGTCTCTCAGGCTTGGTATTCTGGTGGTGGTGTCCGGATAACTCCAAGAACGAAGTCTCCAGTCGATGTAGATGGAGCTGATGGAGTAGGTGTTGGAGCTAGTGGCACTGAAGCTGTAGCTGGTGCAGATGAAGTTGCTCTAGTGTCTGGAACAAGCACTGCAGCAGATCTCTGAGCTCTAGGCACTCTGGCAAATGCATCAGTGGTTGTCTTGCCCTTCCTCTCCTGCATATCATCCTGAAGTTGCTCCACAACAGACTGAATCTCAGTTACCTTCACATCCAAGTCATAGAACTTTTGCTCGACAATCCTTTCCAAGCTCTCCTGGTTTTGAGTCAGGGTGGCCAGTCTCTTATCAATCCTCAGAGTGGAGGCAATCAAGTAGCCAATCTGATCTTTCTTGCTCTTTAGAAGATACTGAGATGCTTCTTCAGTAGTTGTCATCCTTGCAGCATTTTCAGCCTTTGCCTTTTCCTTCTTGGCTTGAGCGTGCACAGAAGATGGTTCATCCTCATTCATAACCACAGTGTTGTCCTCAAAGTCTGGGTAGATGGGCATGTGCTCCTTGTACGACAAGTAGGTGCCAGTGCCCATCTTGGAGTTAATCAGCTCCTGGATTTGTGGGGCATACCCACAACTTCTCTTTTGGTCAGCAGCTGCCCTCTTGATAGTTTCAACTATAAGACTCATGACCTTGAACTTTTGTGGAACATGAAAAATGTGCATCAAGTTTATTGCATGGCCTCTGATCATCTTGTGATCTCCTGACTTTGAAATTTTGTGGAACATGAAAAATGTGCATCAAGTTTATTGCATGGCCTCTGATCATCTTGTGATCTCCTGACTTTGGCAAGAGAGTGTTCCTGAGGATCCAGTTGATAGTTGGCAGGCCTGACAGAAGGTAATGTACAGATCCAAACTTGTGTGTCTCAAGAGAAGCATCTGGGATCTCCTTGTACATGTGTGCCATGGAGTTGTGATCCTTCTTCTTCTTGGCATAGACATCCAAGTCATCTTCACTCTCTTCTGGAGCACTGATCAATTTCGCCCATTCAGCAACCGTGGACTGGTACCTAGTACCTTCAGACATCCAGACAATCCTTCCATCTGGGTAGAAGTGAGCTGTGGAGTAGAACTGCATGATGAGCTCATCATTCCATTTTGTGAACTTCTGAGCCACAAACTCATCAACTCCACAAGCCTTGAAACTGTCATATACTCCTGGATAGTGTTCATCATTCTCCCTGATGTACTCCCAGTCGACCCATCTCATGTCACATACTATTGGTTTCTTGTCAAGCAACATTGTTTCATAGAAATCATGTTGTTCCTTTGTATGGAACCTGTAGTCCACAGCAGTCCTTCTCCTGGTGGCATATGGATCAGATTCTCTCCATAGCCTCAATCCTGAGTCCTTCCTTATCTTCATGTTCTCAGCTACTGGATGAGCATCATTGTGATATAGAATTTTTGCCTTCAACTTCCTCAAGACATGTGACTCATCATCTTCTTCTTCCATTTCAGCTTCAGGCACTGGGGCCTTGTTCTTCTCCTCAGCAGGGATGTTCCTGGTGCTCCTCTTTGGTTTTGGCTTTGGAGCTGGAGCAGCAGCCTTAGGAGCAGTCTTAGGCTTAGATGGAACAGCCCCTGCCCTGATGGCATCACCCATAAGCTTATGAACTTTGGGTGCTGGTGCAGCATCTTCTTCCTCTTCCTCTTCAGAATCTCTCATGATTGAAGATCTCTCAAGTACTCTAGCAGTGGTCTTCTTGACCCTCTCTTTCCTCTGCTTCCCTTCTGCAACAGCCTCTTTGGGTTCAGATTCCAAAGGTACTTGAGTAGAGGCTCTGGCTTTAGACATTGGTTGTCTTCCTGTTGGCCTCTTGGTCTTCAGACCTGGCTTAGTTGCAGCAGCAGTGCTATATTCCTTTTTAACCACTTTCTTCTTGGAAGTGGCCTCATCCTCAACTGCCACATAGTCTTCATCCTCAGATTCAAAAGTTTTCTTCTTTCTGGCCCTGTTGGCAGCTTTGGGTAAGTTGCTTGGGGTGCTCCTGCTACCCTCATCAGAGCTGCTAGAGGGACTAGTGCCCCCACTCAAGTGAACCTGCTCCTCTGACTTGTTCTAGTTGTCACTGTGATCAGACATATTACAAATACTGACAGCAGACCCTGTGAATAGATTATAGATGAGATAGAGTGGATTGATACGTCTCCAACGTATCTATAATTTTTGATTGCTCCATGCTATATTATTTATTGTTTTGAATGTTTATGGGCTTTATAATACACTTTTATATCATTTTTTGGGACTAACCTATTAACTAGTGGCTCAGCCCAGATTTGCTGTTTTATGCCTATTTCAGTGTTTCGAGGAAAAGGAATATCAAACGGAGTCAAAATGGAACGAAATCAACTGGAGAAATTATTTTTGGAAGGAAACCTACCGGAGAGACTTGGACCCTACGTCAGAAGATGAAGGAGGTGCTCACGAGGGTAGGGGGCGCGTCCCCCTGCCTCGTGGCCCCCCCTTTGGTCCACCGACGTACCCCTTGTACCCATATATACCTACGTATCTTAAAACTTCCAGGGAGCACAATAGATCGGGAGTTCCGCCGCCAGAAGCCTCCGTAGCCACCGAAAACCAATCTAGACCCGTTCCGGCACCCTGCCGGAGGGGGTAATCCTTCCCCGGTGGCCATGTTCATCATCCCGGTGCTCTCCATGACGAGGAGGGAGTAGTTCTCCCTCGGGGCTGAGGGTATGTACCAGTAGTTATGTGTTTGATCTCTCTCTCTCGTGTTCTTGATTTGGCACGATCTTGATGTATCACGAGCTTTGCTATTATAGTTGGATCTTATGTTTCTCCTCCCCCTCCACTCTCTTGTAATGGATTGAGTTTCCCCTTTGAAGTTATCTTATCGGATTGAGTCTTTAAAGATTTGAGAACACTTGATGTATGTCTTGTCGTGCGTATCCGTGGTGACAATGGGATACCACGTGATTCACTTGATGTATGTTTTGGTGATCAACTTGCGGGTTCCGCCCATGAACCTATGCATAGGGGTTGGCACACGTTTTCGTCGTGATTCTCCGGTAGAACTTTGGGGCACTCTTTGAGGTCCTTTGTGTTGGTTGAATAGATGAATCTGAGATTGTGTGATGCATATCGTATAATCATACCCACGGATACTTGAGGTGACATTGGAGTATCTAGGTGACATTAGGGTTTTGGTTGATTTGTGTCTTAAGGTGTTATTCTAGTACGAATTCTAGGGCTGTTTGTGACACTTATAGGAATAGCCCAACGGATTGATTGGAAAGAATAACTTTGAGGTGGTTTCGTACCCTACCATAATCTCTTCGTTCGTTCTCCGCTATTAGTGACTTTGGAGTGACTCTTTGTTGCATGTTGAGGGATAGTTATGTGATCCAATTATGCTATTATTGTTGAGGGAACTTGCACTAGCGAAAGTATGAACCCTAGGCCTTATTTCCTATCATTGCAATACCGTTTACGCTCACTTTTATCACTTGCTACCTTGCTGTTTTTATTATTTCATATTACAAATACCTTTATCTACTATCCATATACCACGTGTTTCACCATCTCTTCACCGAACTAGTGCACCTATACAATTTACCATTGTATTGGGTGTGTTGGGGACACAAGAGACTCTTTGTTATTTGGTTGCATGGTTGTTTGAGAGAGGCCGTCTTCATCCTACGCCTCCTACGGATTGATAAACCTTAGGTCATCCACTTGAGGGAAATTTGCTACTGTCCTACAAACCTCTGCACTTGGAGGCCCAACAACGTCTACAAGAAAAAGGTTGTGTAGTAGACATCAAGCTCTTTTCTGGCACCGTTGCCGGGGAGGTTAGCGCTTGAAGGTATATCTTTAGATCTTGCAATCGAGTCTTTTAGTTTCTTGTTTAATCACTAGTTTAGTTTATAAAAGAAAACTAAAAAATGGAATTGAGTTTGTCTCATACGCTTCATCTTTTTAATATCTTTCATGAGTATGATGGAAAGGATAATTGTGCTCAAGTGCTAGAAGAAGAGTTCTCTAAAATGTTTGGCACTAAATATTTGAATGATGAGCATGATTGCAATGTTGTTAGTATGAATTCTTTGAATATCCATGATGCTAATGATGATTGCACTAGTTATGATGAAAATGCCTCCTATAAACATGTCAATTTTTGTGGAGTAGACTGGGTTTGCAAGTACACACCAAATAGGGAAGATAGATATTGCAAGAGGCATAAGTACTTAGAAACCAAATTGTCTTCGGAGTCGAAGTCGAGCATGTCGGTTAAGTCGTCTCCTTCATCGGCGTCTCCTTCATCGGCGTCTCCTTCATCGGAGTCCATACCGTCGATGTCTTCGGAGTCGAAGTTGAGCATGTCGGTTAAGTCGTCGACAGTGGCTTCAAAGTGGGTGGTGGGTGGGCTTTGAATTTCTTCATCATCCGAATCCCAACCTTGCTGACCGTAGTCCGGCCAGGGCTCTCCAGATAAAGAGAGAGACTTAAGTGTCTTCAGAATATCGCCGAAAGGCGAGTGCTGAAAGATGTCCGTGTCAGTAAACTCCATAATCGGCGCCCAATCGGATTCGATCGGCAGGGGCGCGGAGGGTTCGGAGTCCGGAGAGGAGTCCGGCTCCTTGGAGTCACGAGTCTCGCAGAGTGCGGGGCTGGTGTTCGGCTCGATCGCCGTTGGGATCGCAGCCCCCGAGGCGGCGTCCAACCACCCATCCTCGATCGGCGCAGTTGGCTCTGAATTAAGGGTCGAAGCCGATGCGGGTGCGGCCTCCAGGGCACTGTTCGGCGGCAGAGCTAGATCATGCTCATCGTGACAGTGCGGCGCGCTCGGCAGTGGCTCGAATTCGTCGAAGATCAAGTCCCCGCGGATGTCAGCCGTGTAGTTTAAACTTCCAAATCTGACCTGACGGCCAGGGGCATAGCTTTCGATCTGCTCCAGATGGCCAAGTGAATTGGCCCGCAGTGCGAAGCCGCCGAAGACGAAGATCTATCCGGGGAGGAAGGTCTCACCCTGGACTGCATCGCCATTGATGATCGTAGGAGCCATCAAGCCTGACGGCGACGACACAGAGGAACTCTCAATGAAAGCACCAATGTCGGTGTCAAAACCGGCGGATCTCAGGTAGGGGGTCCCGAACTATGCGTCTAAGCCGGATGGTAACAGGAGGCGAGGGACATGAAGTTTTACCCAGGTTCGGGCCCTCTCGATGGAGGTAAAACCCTACGTCCTGATTGATTAATATTGATGATATGGGTAGTACAAGAGTAGATCTACCACGAGATCGGAGAGGCTAAACCCTAGAAGCTAGCCTATGGTATGATTGTTGTTGTGTATGTTGTCCTATGGACTAAAACCCTCCGGTTTATATAGACACCGGAGAGGGTTAGGGTTACACAAAGTCGGTTACAATGGTAGGAGATCTGCATATCTGTATCGCCAAGCTTGCCTTCCACGCCAAGGAAAGTCCCTTCCGGACATGGGACGAAGTCTTCAATCTTGTATCTTCATAGTCCAGGAGTCCGGCTAAAGGTATAGTCCGGCCATCCGGACACCCCCTAATCCAGGACTCCCTCACTTCTGCTTAGCGATCTACTAGGGTATGTAGATGCACGCCCCTTCCCCTCGTTGCTAGATTACTCCATAGATTGATCTTGGTGATGCGTAGAAAATTTTAAATTTCTGCTATGATCCCCAACAGTGGCATCATGAGCTAGGTCTATGCGTAGTTTCTATGCACGAGTAGAACACAAGTTGTTGTGGGCGTCGATTTTGTCAATTTACTTGCCGTTACTAGTCTTATCTTGATTCGGCAGCATCGTGGGATGAAGCGGCCCAGACCGACCTTACACGTACTCTTACGTGAGACAGGTTCCACCGACTGACATGCACTAGTTGCATAAGGTGGCTAGTGGGTGTCTGTCTCTCCCACTTTAGTCGGATCGGATTCGATGAAAAGGGTCCTTATGAAGGGTAAATAGAAATTGGCATATCACGTTGTGGTTTTGGCGTAGGTAAGAAATGTTCTTGCTAGAAACCTATAGTAGCCACGTAAAAACTTGCAACAACAATTAGAGGACTTCTAACTTGTTTTTGCAGCATGTGCCGTGTGATGTGATATGGCCAAAAGGATGTGATGAATGATATATGTGATGTATGAGATTGATCATGTTCTTGTAATAGGAATCACAACTTGCATGTCGATGAGTATGACAACCGGCAGGAGCCATAGGAGTTGTCTTAATTTATTTATGACCTGCGTGTCAACATAAACGTCATGTAATTACTTTACTTTATTGCTAAAGCGTTAGGCATAGTAGTAGAAGTAATAGATGACGAGACAACTTCAAGAAGACACGATGATCGAGATCATGATGATGGAGATCATGGTGTCATGCTGGTGACAACGATGATCATGGAGCCCTGAAGATGGAGATCAAAAGGAGCAAATGATATTGGCCATATCATGTCACTATTTGATTGCATGTGATGTTTATCATGTTTTACATCTTATTTGCTTAGAACGACGGTAGCTTGAATAAGATGATCCCTCGTAATAATTTCAAGAAAGTGTTCCCCCTAACTGTGCACCGTTGCGAAGGTTCGTTGTTTCGAAGCACCACGTGATGATCGGGTGTGATAGATTCTAACATTCGAATATAACGGGTGTAAGCCAGATTTACACACGCAATACACTTAGGTTGACTTGACGAGCCTAGCGTGTACGGACATGGCCTCGGAACACAGAAGACCGTAAGGTCGAGCATGAGTCGTATAGAAGATACGATCAACATGAAGATGTTCACCGATGATGACTAGTCCGTCTCACGTGATGATCGGACACAACCTAGTTGACTCGGATCATGTATCACTTAGATGACTAGAGGGATGTCTATCTGAGTGGGAGTTCATTAAATAATTTGATTAGATGAACTTAATTATCATGAACATAGTCTAAATTGTCTTTGCAAATATGTTGTGGATAAATAGCTCACGTTGTAGCTCCCTATTTCAATACGTTCCTAGAGAAAGACTAAGTTGAAAGATATTGTAAGCAATGATGTGGACTGGGTCCGTAGTCCGAGGAGTGTCCTCACTGCTACACAGAAGGCTTACGTATTTGATGCACCGCTCGGTGTGCAAACCCCTACAACGTCGTCTATGGATGTTTTGAACACCTGACAGACACATCCTGATGACTACTTGATAGTTTAGTGCACCATACGTTACGGCTTAGAATCGGGATTCCAATGACGTTTTGAACGCCATAAGACATATGAGATGTTCCAAGAGCTGAAATTGGGATTTCAGGCTCATGCCCGTGTTGAGAGGTATGAGACCTTTGACAAGTTCTTTTGCCAACAAGATGGAGGAGAATAGCTCAGCTAGTGAGCATGTGCTCAGAATGTCTGGGTGCTACAATCACTTAAATCAAGTGGGAGTTAAACTTCCAGATAAGATAGTGATTGATAGAGTTCTCTAGCCACTATCACTAAGCTACTAGATCTTCGTGATGAACTATGACATGCAAGGGATGGAGTTGATCCCGGAGCTGTTCGCGGTGCTTAAGACCGCAAAAGGTAGAAATCAAGAAGGAGCATCAAGTGTTGATGGTTTAACAAGACCACTGGTTTCAAGAAGGGAAAGGGCTAGAAGGGAAACTTCATGGATGGCAAACTAGTTGCTGCTCCAGTGAAGGAACCCAAGGTTGAACCCAAACCCGAGACTAAGTGCTTCTATTGTAAGGGGAACGGTCACTGGTAGCGGAATTACCCCAAATGCATGGTAGATAAGAAGGCTGGAAACTTCAAAAAAGTATATACGTGTTATTAATGTGTACCTCACTAGTACTCCTGGTAGCACCTGGGTATTGGATACCGGTTTAGTTGCTATTATTGGTGACTTGAAGCAAAGGCTACGGACTAAAAGGAGACTGGCTAAGGGCGAGGTGACGATGTGTGTTGGAAGTGTTTCCAAAGTTGATGAGATCACCATCGCACGCTCCATCTGCCTTCGGGATTAGTATTGAACCTAGATAAATGTTATCAGGTGTCTACATTGAGCATGAATATGATTAGATCATGTTCATTGCAATACGGTTATTCATTTAAGTTAGAGAATAATGGTTATTCTGTTTACATGAATAATACCTTTCATGGTCATGCACCCTATGTGAATGGTTCAGTGAATCTCGGTCGTTGTAATACACATGTTCACGCCAAAAGATGTAGATAGTACCACTCTCTTGTGGCACTGCCGCTTAGGTCATATTGGCGTAAGATGCATGAAGAAACTCCGTGTCGATGGATGTTTGGAGTCACTTGATTTTGAATCGCATGACACATGCGAGCCATGCCTCATGGGCAGGATGACTAAGACCCCGTTTTCAGGTACAATGAAACGGGCAAGTGACTTGTTTGAAATCATACATGCTGATGCGTGTGATCCAATGAGAATTGAAGCGTGCGGTGGATATCGCTATTTTCTCATCTTCACTGACGATTTGAGTAGATATAGGTATATTTACTTAATGAAGCACAAGTCTAAAACATTTGAAAAGTTCAAGCGATTTCAGAGTGAAGTTAAGAACCATCATAACAAGAAGATCAAATTCCTACGATCTGATCGACGAGAATTTCTGAGTTATGAGTTTGGCAATCACTTAAGACATTGTGGAATTGTTTTGCAGTTGAAGCCACCTGGAACACCACAGCGTAATGGTGTGTCCGGACGTCATAATCGAACCTTATGAGATATGGTGCGATCTATGATGTCTCTTACCGACCTACCGCTATTATTTTGAGGTTGTGCATTAGAGACAGCTGCATTCACTTTAGATAGGACACCATATAAGTCCGTTGAGATGACGTCGTATGAATATGGTTTGGCAAGAAACCAAAGTTGTCGTTTCTTAATGTTTGGGGCTGCGGTGCTTAAGGCTTCAGCCGGAGAAGCTCGAACCCAAAAGCGGACAAACACATCTTCATAGGATACCCAAAGGTGACAGTTGGGTATACCTTCTATCTCAAATCCGAGGGCAAATTGTTTGTTGCTAAGAATGGGTCCTTTCTCGAGAAGGAGTTTCTCTCGAAAGAATTGAGTGGGAGGAAGATAGAACTTGATGAGGTTGTCGAACCTTTACTTCAACCAGAGAGTGATGCAACACAGAAAGATGTTTTCTGTGGCGCCTACGTCTGTTGAATAGGAAGTTAATGATAGTGATCATGAAGCTTCGGATCAAGTTGCTATCGAACCTCGTAGGTCGACAAGGATATGTACTACTCCTGAGTGGTACGGTAATCCTGTCTTAGATATCATTTTGTTAGACAACAATGAATCTACGAGCTATGGAGAAGCGATGGTGGGCCCGTATTCTGACAAATGGTTAGAAGCCATGAAATCCGAGATAGGATCCATGTATCAGAACAAAGTATGGACCTTGGTGGACTTGCCCGATGATCTGCATGCCATTGAGATAAATGGATCTTTAAGAAGAAGACGGACGTGGGCGGTAATGTTACCGTTTATGAAGCTCGACTTGTGGGAAAGAGTCTTTTCACAAGTTCAAGAAGTTGACTACGATGAGATTTTCTCACCCGTAGCGATGTTTAAGTCCATCGGAATCATGTTAGCATTAGCTGTATTTTTCGATTATGAAATCTGACAGATGGATGTCAAAAACAAGTTTTCTTACCAGTTTTCATAAGAAAGAGTTGTATGTGATACAATCAAAGTTTTGTTGATCCTAAGGATGCTAAAAGGTATGCTGGCTCCAGCAATCCTTCTATGGACTAGAGCAAGCATCTCAGAGTCAGAATATATGCTTTGATCAAAGCTTTTAGGTTTATACAATGTTTGCTAGAAACTTGTATTTACAAGAAAGTGAGTGGGAGCACTACAACATTTCTGATAAGTATATGTGGATGACATATTGTTGATTCAAAATAATGTAGAATTTCTGGAAAGCATGAATGGTTGTTTGAAGAGTGATTTTCAAAGGAAGACCTGGATAAAGCTGCTTACAAATTGGGCATCAAGATCTATAGAGATAGATCAAGACGCCTGATGATATTTTCAAAGAATGCACACCTTGACATGTTTTTGAAGGAGTTCAAAATAGATCAGTCAAAGAAGGGGTTCTTACCTGAGTTGTAAGGTGTGAAGTTGAGTAAGACTCAAAGATTGACCACGGCAGAAGAAAGAGGAAGGACAAAGGTCGTCCCCTATGCTTTTGTCATAGGCTCTATACGGTATGCCATGCTGAGTACCGCACTAGATGTGTGCCTTGCCACATGTCTGGCAAGAGTGTACAGAGGTGATCTAGGAGTGGATCACCAGATAGCGGTCAAAATTATCCTTAGAGGAATAAGGAAATGTTTCTCGGTTATGGAGGTGATAGAGAGTTTGACGTAAAGAGTTACGTCGATGCAAGCTTAACACATATCCGGATAGCTCTGAGTAGAGATACCGGATACGTATAATGGAGCAACAATTTGGAATAGCTCCAAGTGGAACGTGGTAGCAACCTCTATGATATGACATAAAGTTTTGCGAAATACATAGGGATCTGAATATTGCAGACCCATTGACTACAACCTCTCTCACAAGCATAACATGATCGAACCGAGAACTCATTGAGTGTTAATCACATAGTGATGTGAACTAGATTATTGAGTCTAGTAAACTCTTTGGATGTTGGTCACATGGCGATGTGACCTGTGAGTGTTAATCACATGGCGATGTGAACTAGATTATTGACTCTAGTGCAAGTGGGAGGCTGTTGGAAATATGCCCTAGAGGCAATAATAAATTATTTATTATTATATTATATTTCATTGTTCATGATAATCGTTTATTATCCATGCTAGAATTGTATTGATAGGAAACTCAGATACATGTGTGGATACATAGACAACACCATGTCCCTAGTAAGCCTCTAGTTGACTAGCTCGTTGATCAATAGATGGTTACGGTTTCCTGGCCATGGACATTGGATGTCGTTGATAATGGGATCACATCATTAGGAGAATGATGTGATGGAAAAGATCCAATCCTAAGCCTAGCATAAGATTGTGTAGTTCGTATGCTAAAGCTTTTCTAATGTCAAGTATCATTTCCTTAGACCATGAGATTGTGCAACTCCCGGATACCGTAGGAGTGCTTTGGGTGTACCAAACGTCACAACGTAACTGGGTGGCTATAAAGGTGCACTACGGGTATGTCTGAAAGTGTCTGTTGGGTTAGCACGAATCGAGACTGGGATTTGTCATTCTGTGTAACAGAGAGGTATCTCTGGGCCCACTCGGTAGGACATCATCATAATGTGCACAATGTGACCAAGGAGTTGATCACGGGATGATGTGTTACGGAACGAGTAAAGAAACTTGCCGGTAACGAGATTGAATAAGGTATCGGGATACCGACGATCGAATCTCGGGCAAGTAGCGTACCGATAGACAAAGGGAATTGTATACGAGATTGATTGAATCCTTGACATCGTGGTTCATCCGATGAGATCATCGTGGAGCATGTGGGAGCCAACATGGGTATCCAGATCCCATTGTTGGTTATTGACCGGAAAGTTGTCTCGGCCATGTCTGCATGACTCCCGAGCCCGTAGGGTCTACACACTTAAGGTTCAATGACGCTAGGGTTATAGGAAAGTATGTACGCGGTTACCCAATGTTGTTCGGAGTCCCGGATGAGATCCCGAACATCACGAGGAGTTCTGGAATGGTCCGCAGGTAAAGATTTATATATGAGAAGTCCCGTTTTGGTCACCGGAAAAGTTTCGGGTGCTATCGGTAACGTACCGGGACCACCGAGAGGGTCCCGGGGGTCCACCATGTGGGGCCACCAGCCCTAGAAGGCTGCGTGGGCCAAGTGTGGGAGGGGACCAGCCACAGGTGGGCTGGTGCGCCCCCCCCCCCCACCAAGGCCCAAGGCGCAAGGGAGAGTGGGAGGGGGCAAACCCTAGGTCCAGATGGGCCTTAAGGCCCACCCTAGGTGCGCCCCCCTCTCTCCCCCCTTGGCCGCCACCCTAGATGGGTTTGGGGGCTGACGCCACCCCTAGGGAGGGAACCCTAGATGGGGGCGCATCCCCTCCCCTTCCCCTATATATACTTGAGGTATTGGGGGCTGCAAGACACACGGGATCATCTCCCTCTTGGCGCAGCCCTACCTCTCTCCCTCCTCGTCTCTCGTAGTGCTTGGCGAAGCCCTGCTGGAGTTCCGCGCTCCTCCACCACCACCACGCCGTCGTGCTACTGCTGTACGGAGTCTTCCCCAACCTCTCCTTCTCCCCTTGCTGGATCAAGGCGTGGGAGATGTCACCGGGCTGCACGTGTGTTGAACCCGGAGGCGCCGTTGTTCGGCGCTTAGATCGGAATCAACTGCGATCTGAATCGCTATGAGTACGACTCCTTCATCCGCGTTCTTACAACGCTTCCGCTTAGCGATCTACTAGGGTATGTAGATGCACTGCCCTTCCCCTCGTTGCTAGATTACTCCATAGATTGATCTTGGTGATGCGTAGAAAATTTTAAATTTCTGCTACGATCCCCAACACATGGCTCACGCTCATGTATTGCGTGAAGATTGAAAAAGTATGAGAACATCAAAAGTATAAAACAATTGCTTGGCTTGTCATCGGGGTTGTGCATGATTTAAATATTTTGTGTGGTGAAGATAGAGCATAGCCATGTTGGGGAACGTAGCAGAAATTCAAAATTTTCCTACGTGTCACCAAGATCTATCTATGGAGATACCAGCAACGAGTAGAAAGAGAGTGCATCTACATACCCTTGTAGATCGCTAAGCGGAAGCGTTCAAGTGAACGGCGTTGATGGAGTCGTACTCGTCGTGATTCAAATCACCGATGATCCTAGTGCCGAACGGACGGCACCTCCGCGTTCAACACATGTACAGACCGGTGACGTCTCCCATGCCTTGATCCAGCAAGGAGAGAGGGAGAGGTTGAGGAAGACTCCATCCAACAGCAGCACAACGGCGTGGTGGTGGTGGAGGAGCGTGGCAATCCAGCAGGGCTTCGCCAAGCACCATGGGAGAGGAGGAGTAGGGAGAGAGGTAGGGCTGTGCCAGAACTTCGTGTATAGCTCCCATGCGCCTCCCCACTATATATAGGGGTGGAGGGGCTGGTTTCTTGCCCTCCAAGTCCATTGGGGCGTTGGCCAAGGTGGAAGGAAAGAAATCTCATTATTTCCTTCCCCACCGATTGTTATCCCCCCTTTTTAGGGATCTTGATCTTATCCCTTCGGGATATGATCTTATTCCTTCTAAGGGGGGATCTTGGTGCGCCTTGACCAGGGGTGTGGGGCCTTGCCGCCACTACCCACGTCCATGTGGGTCCCCCCATGCAGGTGGGCCCCACTCCGGAACCTTTTAGAACCTTCCCGGTACAATACCGAAAAATCCCGAACATTTTCCGGTGGCCAAAATAGGACTTCCCATATATAAATCTTTACCTCCGGACCATTCCGGAACTCCTCGTGACGTCCGGGATCTCATTCGGGACTCCGAACAACATTCGGTAACCACATACAAACTTCCTTTATAACCCTAGCGTCATCGAACCTTAAGTGTGTAGACCCTACGGGTTCGGGAGACATGTAGACATGACCGAGACGTTCTCCGGTTAATAACCAACAACGGGATCTGGATACCCATGATGGCTCCCACATGTTCCACGATGATCTCATCGGATGAACCACGATGTCAAGGACTTAATCAATCCCGTATTCAATTCCCTTTGTCTATCGGTATGTTACTTGCCCGAGATTCGATCGTCGGTATCCAATACCTTGTTCAATCTCGTTACCGGCAAGTCACTTTACTCGTTCCGTAACACATCATCCCGTGATCAACTCCTTGGTCACATTGCGCATATGATGATGTCCTACCGAGTGGGCCCAGAGATACCTCTCCGTTTACACGGAGTGACAAATCCCAGTCTTGATCCGCATAAAACAATAGATACTTTCGGAGATACCTGTAGTGCACCTTTATAGTCACCCAGTTACGTTGTGACGTTTGATACACCCAAAGCACTCCTACGGTATCCAGGAGTTACACGCTCTCATGGTCGAAGGAAGAGATACTTGACATTGGCAAAGCTCTAGCAAATGAACTACACGATCTTTTGTGCTAGTCTTAGGATTGGGTCTTGTCCATCACATCATTCTCCTAATGATGTGATCCCGTTATCAACGACATCCAATGTCCATAGCCAGGAAACCATGACTATCTGTTGATCACAACGAGCTTGTCAACTAGAGGCTCACTAGGGACATATTGTGGTCTATGTATTCACACGTGTATTACGATTTCCGGATAATACAGTTATAGCATGAATAAAAGACAATTATCATGAACAAGGAAATATAATAATAATACTTTTATTATTGCCTCTAGGGCATATTTCCAACAGTCTCCCACTTGCACTAGAGTCAATAATCTAGTTCACATCGCCATGTGATTAACACTCACAGGTCACATCGCCATGTGACTAATACCCAAGAGTTTACTAGAGTCAGTAGTCTAGTTCACATCACTATGTGATTAACACTCAATGAGTTTTATGTTTGATCATGTTGCTTGTGAGAGAGGTTTTAGTCAACGGGTCTGAACCTTTCAGATCCGTGTGTGCTTTACAAATCTCTATGTCATCTCCTAGATGCAGCTACCACGCTCTATTTGGAGCTATTCCAAACAACTGTTCTACTTGGACCTATTCTAAATTATTGCTCCATTATATGTATCCGGTCTCTCTACTCAGAGCTATCCGGATAGGTGTCAAGCTTGCATCGTCGTAACCTTTACGACGAACTCTTTTACCACCTCCATAATCGAGAAAATTCCTTAGTCCACTAGTTACTAAGGATAACTTTGACCGCTGTCCTGTGAGCCATTCTTGGATCACTCTTGTACCCCTTGACTGACTCATGGCAAGGCACACTTCAGGTGCGGTACACAGCATAGCATACTGAAGAGCCTACGTCTTAAGCATAGGGGACGACCTTCGTCCTTTCTCTCTATTCTGCCGTGGTCGAGCTTTAAGTCTTAACTTCGTACCTTACAACTCAGGCAAGAACTCCTTCTTTGACTGGTCCATCTTGAACACCTTCAAGATCATGTCAAGGTATGTGCTCATTTGAAAGTATTATTAAGCATTTTGATCTATCCTTATAGATCTTGATGGTCAATGTTCAAGTAGCTTAATCCAGGCTTTCCATTGAAAAACACTTTCAAAATAACCCTATATGCTTTCCAGAAATTCTATGTCATTTCTGATCAACAATATGTCAACAACATATACTCATCAGAAATTCTATAGTGCTCCCACTCACTTCTTTGGAAATACAAGTTTCTCATAAACTTTGTACAAACCCAAAATTTTTGATCATCATCAAAGCATACATTCCAACTCCGAGATGCTCACTCCAGTCCTTAGAAGGATTGCTGGAGCTTTGCATACTTATTAGCATCTTTCGGGATTGACAAAACCTTCCGGTTGTATCACATACAACCTTTCCTCATTAAAATCGTCGAGGAAACAATGTTTTGACATCCTATCTGCAAGATTTCATAAATAATGCAGTAATCGCTAATATAATTCCAACAGACTCTTAGCATCGCTACGAGTGAGAAAATCTCATCGTAGTCAACTCCTTGAACTTGTCGGAAAACATCTTAACGACAAGTCGAGCTTTCTTAATGGTGACATTTACCATCATTGTCCGTCTTCCTTTTGAGATCCATCTGTACTCATTAGCCTTACGACCATCGAGCCGTTCTGCCAAAGTCAACACTTTGTTTTCATACATGGATCCTCTCTCGGATTTTATGGCCTCAAGCCATTTATCGGAATCCGGGTCCACCATCGCTTCTCCATAGCTCGTAGGTTCATTGTTGTCTAGCAACATGACCTTCAAGACAGGATTACGTACCACTCTGAAGTAGTACGCATCCTTGTCATCCTACGAGGTTTGGGAGTGACTTGATCCGAAGTTTCATGATCAATATCATAAGCTTCCACTTCAATTGGTGTAGGTGCCACAGGAACAACTCCCTGTGCCCTGTCACACACTAGTTGAAGAGACGGTTCAATAACCTCATCAAGTCTCCACCATCCTCCCACTCAATTCTTTCGAGAGAAACTTTTCCTCGAGAAAGGACCCGATTCTAGAAACAATCCATATTGCTTTCGGATCTGAATTAGGAGGTATACCCAACTGTTTTGGGTTTCCTATGAAGATGCATTTTATCCGCTTTGGGTTCGAGCTTATCAACCTGAAACTTTTTCATATAAGCGTCGCAGCCCCAAACTTTTAAGAAACGACAACTTAGGTTTCTCTAAACCATGGTGTCATCTCATCGGAATTACGTGGTGCCCTATTTAAAGTGAATGTGGTTATCTCTAATGCCTAACCCATGAACGATAGTGGTAATTCGATAAGAGACATCATGGTACGCACCATATCCAATAGGGTGCAACTATGATGTTCGGACACACCATCACATTATGGTGTTCCAGGCGGTATTAATTGCGAAACAATTTCCACAATGTCTTAATTGTGTGCCAAAACTCGTAACTCAGATATTCATCTCTATGATCATATCATAGACATTTTATCCTCTTGTCACAATGATCTGCTACTTCACTCTGAAATTACTTGAACCATTCAATAATTCAGACTTGTGTTTCATCAAGTAAATATACTCAACATTTACTCGAATCATCTGTGAAGTAAGAACATAATGATGTTCACTGCATGCCTCAGCACTCATTCGACTGCACACATCAAAATGTGTTACTTCCAACAAGTTGCTATCTTGTTCCATCTTACTGAAAATGAGGCTTTTCAGTCATCTTGCCCATGTGGTATGATTTGCATATCTCAAGTGATTCAAAATCAAGTGAGTCCGAACGATCCATTTGCATGGAGTTTCTTCATGCATATACACCAATAGACATGGTTCGCATGTATCAAACTTTTCAAAAACGAGTGAGTCCAAAGATCCATCAACATGGAGCTTCTTCATGCGTTTTATACCATTATGACTTACATGGCAGTGCCACAAGTAAGTGGTACTATCATTACTATCTTATATCTTTTGGCATGAAAATGTGTATCACTACGACCGAGATTCAATAAACCATTCCTTTAGGTGCAAGACCATTGAAGGTATTATTCAAAAATAGAGTAACCATTATTCTCCTTAAATGAATAACCGTATTGCGATAGACATAATCCAATCATGTCTATGCTCAACGCAAACACCAATCTCGGTGGTAGAGGGAGCGTGCGATGCTTGATCATATCAACCTTGGAAACACTTCCAACATATATCGTCAGCTCACCTTTAGCTAGTCTCCGTTTATTCCGTAGCTTTTATTTCGAGTTACTAACACTTAGTAACCGAACCGTATCCAATACCCTGGTGCTACTAGGAGTACTAGTAAAGTACACATTAACATAATGTATATCCAATATACTTCTATCGACCTTGCCAGCCTTCTCATCTACCAAGTATCTAGGGTAATACTGCTCCAGTGGTTGTTCCCCTTATTACAGAAGCACTTAGTCTCGGGTTTGGGTTCAACCTTGGGTTTCTTCACTAGAGCAGCAGCTGAATTGCCGTTTCATGAAGTATCCCTTTGTTCCCTTGCCCTTCTTGAAACTAGTGGTTTCACCAACCATCAACAATTGATGCTCCTTCTTGATTTCTACTTTCGCGGTGTCAAACATCATGAATATTTCAAGGATCATCATATCTATCCCTGATATGTTATAGTTAATCACGAAGCTCTAGCAGCTTGGTGGCAATGACTTTGGGGAAACATCACTATCTCATCTGGAGGATCAACTCCCACTCGATTCAAGTGATTGTTGTGCTCAGACAATCTGAGCACAAGCTCAACGATTGAGCTTTTCTCCCTTAGTTTGCAGGCTAAGAAAATCGTCGGAGGTCTTATACCTCTTGACGTGGGCACGAGCCTGAAATCCCAATTTCAGCCCTCGAAACATCTCATATGTTCCGCGACATTTCGAAAACGTCTTTGGTGCCTCCACTTAAACCATTTAATTGAACTATCACGTAGTTATCAAAACATGTATGTCCGATGTTCGCAACATCGACAAACGACGTTGGGGTTCAGCACACTGAGCGGTGCATTAAGGACATAAGCTTTCTACTGATCGCATAATCGCTACTATCAACTTTCAACTATATTTTCTCTAGGAACATATCTAAACAGTGGAACTAAAGCGCGAGCTTACGACATAATTTGCAAAAGGTCTTTTGACTATGTTCAGGATAATTAAGTTCATCTTATGAACTCCCACTTAGATAGACATCCCTCTGGTCATCTAAGTGATCACATGATCCGAGTCAACTAGGCCGTGTCCGATCATCACGTGAGACGGACTAGTCATCATCGGTGAACATCTTCATGTTGATCGTATCTACCATACGACTCATGCTCGACCTTTCGGTCTCCGTGTTTCGAGGCCATGTCTGCACATGCTAGGCTCGTCAAGTTAACCCTAAGTGTTTTCGCTGTGTAAAACTGTCTTACACCGGTGTATGTGAACGTAAGAATCCATCACACCCGATCATCACGTGGTGCTTAGAAGCGACGAACTGTAGCAACGGTGCATAGTTAGGGGAGAACACTTCTTGAAATTTTGTAAGGGATCATCTTATTTACTACCGTCGTCCTAAGCAAACAAGATGCATAAACATGATAAACATCACATGCAATCAAATAGTGACATGATATGGCCAATATCATTTTGCTCCTTTTGATCTTCATCTTCGGGGCTCCATGATCATCATCGTCACCGGCACGACACCATGATCTCCATCATCATGATCTCCATCATCGTGTCTTCATGAAGTTGTCACGCCAACGACTACTTCTACTTCTATGACTAACGCGTTTAGCAATAAAGTAAAGTAGTTTACATGGCGTTCTTCAATGACACGCAGGTCATACAATAAATAAAGACAACTCCTATGGCTCCTGCCGGTTGTCATACTCATCGACATGCAAGTCGTGAATCCTATTACAAGAACATGATCAATCTCATACATCACATATCATTCATCACATTCTTCTTGGCCATATCATATCACATAGCATACCCTGCAAAAACAAGTTAGACGTCCTCTAATTGTTGTTGCATGTTTTACGTGGCTGCTATGGGTTTCTAGCAAGAACGTTTCTTACCTACGCAAGACCACAACGTGATATGCCAATTGCAATTTACCCTTCATAAGGACCCTTTTCATCGAATCCGTTCCGACTAAAGTGGGACAGACTGGCACCCGCTAGCCACCTTATGCACCAAGTGCATGTCAATCAGTGGAACCTGTCTCACGTAAGAGTACGTGTAAGGTCGGTCCGGGCCGCTTCATCCCACAATACCGTCGAAACAAGATTGGACTAGTAACGGTAAGCATATTGAACAACATCAACGCCCACAACTACTTTGTGTTCTACTCGTGCAAAGAATCTACGCAATAGACCTAGCTCATGATGCCACTGTTGGGGAACGTAGCAGAAATTCAAAATTTTCCTACGTGTCACCAAGATCTATCTATGGAGAGACCAGCAACGAGTAGAAAGAGAGTGCATCTACATACCCTTGTAGATCGCTAAGCGGAAGCGTTCAAGTGAACGGGGTTGATGGAGTCGTACTCGTCGTGATTCAAATCACCGATGATCCTAGTGCCGAACGGACGGCACCTCCGCGTTCAACACACGTACAGACCGGTGACGTCTCCCACGCCTTGATCCAGCAAGGAGAGAGGGAGAGGTTGAGGAAGACTCCATCCAACAGCAGCACAACGGCGTGGTGGTGGTGGAGGAGCGTGGCAATCCAGCAGGGCTTCGCCAAGCACCATGGGAGAGGAGGAGTAGGGAGAGAGGTAGGGTTGTGCCAGAACTTCGTGTATAGCTCCCATGCGCCTCCCCACTATATATAGGGGTGGAGGGGCTGGTTTCTTGCCCTCCAAGTCCATTGGGGCGTTGGCCAAGGTGGGAGGAAAGAAATCTCATTATTTCCTTCCCCACCGATTGTTATCCCCCCTTTTTAGGGATCTTGATCTTATCCCTTCGGGATATGATCTTATTCCTTCTAAGGGGGGATCTTGGTGCGCCTTGACCAGGGGTGTGGGGCCTTGCCCCCACTACCCACGTCCATGTGGGTCCCCCCATGCAGGTGGGCCCCACTCCGGAACCTTCTAGAACCTTCCCGGTACAATACCGAAAAATCCTGAACATTTTCCGGTGGCCAAAATAGGACTTCCCATATATAAATCTTTACCTCCGGACCATTCCGGAACTCCTCGTGACGTTAGGGATCTCATCCGGGACTCCGAACAACATTCGGTAACCACATACAAACTTCCTTTATAACCCTAGCGTCATCGAACCTTAAGTGTGTAGACCCTACGGGTTCGGGAGACATGTAGACATGACCGAGACGTTCTCCGGTTAATAACCAACAGCGGGATCTGGATACCCATGATGGCTCCCACATGTTCCACGATGATCTCATCGGATGAACCACGATGTCAAGGACTTAATCAATCCCGTATTCAATTCCCTTTGTCTATCGGTATGTTACTTGCCCGAGATTCGATCGTCGGTATCCAATACCTTGTTCAATCTCGTTACCGGCAAGTCACTTTACTTGTTCCGTAACACATCATCCCATGATCAACTCCTTGGTCACATTGCGCATATGATGATGTCCTACCGAGTGGGCCCAGAGATACCTCTCCGTTTACACGGAGTGACAAATCCTAGTCTTGATCCGCATAAAACAATAGATACTTTCGGAGATACCTGTAGTGCACCTTTATAGTCACCCAGTTACGTTGTGACGTTTGATACACCCAAAGCACTCCTACGGTATCCAGGAGTTACACGCTCTCATGGTCGAAGGAAGAGATACTTGACATTGGCAAAGCTCTAGCAAATGAACTACACGATCTTTTGTGCTAGTCTTAGGATTGGGTCTTGTCCATCACATCATTCTCCTAATGATGTGATCCCGTTATCAACGACATCCAATGTCCATAGCAGGAAACCATGACTATCTGTTGATCACAACGAGCTAGTCAACTAGAGGCTCACTAGGGACATATTGTGGTCTATGTATTCACACGTGTATTACGATTTCCGGATAATACAGTTATAGCATGAATAAAAGACAATTATCATGAACAAGGAAATATAATAATAATACTTTTATTATTGCCTCTAGGGCATATTTCCAACAAGCCAGACTATATGATTTTGTAGGGATAGCTTTCTTTGGCCATGTTATTTTGAGAAGACATGACTGCTTAGTTAGTATGCTTGAAGTATTATTATTTTTATGTCAATATGAACTTTTGTCTTGAATCTTATGGATCTGAATATTCACACCACAATTAAGAAGAATCACATTGAAATTATGTCAAGTAGGACTCCGCATCAAAAATTCTGTTTTTATCATTTACCTACTCGAGGATGAGCAGGAATTAAGCTTGGGGATGCTGATACGTCTCCAACGTATCTATAATTTTTGATTGCTCCATGCTATATTATTTACTGTTTTGAATGTTTATGGGCTTTGTAATACACTTTTATATCATTTTTTGGGACTAACCTATTAACCGGTGGCCCAGCCCAAATTTGTTGTTTTATGCCTATTTCAGTGTTTCGAGGAAAAGGAATATCAAACGGAGTCAAAACGGAACGAAATCAACTAGAGAAGTTATTTTCGGAAGGAAACCTACCGGATAGACTTGGACCCTACGTCAGAAGATGAAGGAGGTGCTCACGAGGGTAGGGGGCGCGCCATCCCCCCTGGGGCACGCCCCTCTGCCTCGTGGCCCCCCCTTCGGTCCACCGACGTACCCCTTGTACCCATATATACCTACGTATCATAAAACTTCCAAGGAGCACAATAGATCGGGAGTTCCGCCGCCAGAAGCGTCCGTAGCCACTGAAAAACCAATCTAGACCCGTTCCGGCACCCTGCCGGAGGGGGCAATCCTTCTCCGGTGGCCATCTTCATCATCTCGGTGCTCTCCATGACGAGGAGGGAGTTGTTCTCCCTCGGGGCTAAGGGTATGTACCAATAGCTATGTGTTTGATCTCTCTCTCTCTCTCTCTCTCTCTCTCTCTCTCTCTCTCGTGTTCTTGATTTGGCACGATCTTGATGTATCGCGAGCTTTGCTATTATAGTTGGATCTTATGTTTCTCCTCCCCCTCTACTCTCTTGTAATGGATTGAGTTTCCCCTTTGAAGTTATCTTATCGGATTGAGTCTTTAAAGATTTGAGAACACTTGATGTATGTCTTGCCGTGCGTATCTGTGGTGACAATGGGATACCATGTGATTCACTTGATGTATGTTTTGGTTATCAACTTGCGGGTTCCGCCCATGAACCTATGCATAGGGGTTGGCACACGTTTTCGTCGTGATTATCCGGTAGAACTTTGGGGCACTCTTTGAGGTCCTTTGTGTTGGTTGAATAGATGAATCTGAGATTGTATGATGCATATCGTATAATAATACCCACGGATACTTGAGGTGACATTGGAGTATCTAGGTGACATTAGGGTTTTGGTTGATTTGTGTCTTAAGGTGTTATTCTAGTACGAACTCTAGGGCTGTTTGTGACACTTATAGGAATAGCCCAACGGATTGATTGGAAAGAATAACTTTGAGGTGGTTTCGTACCCTACCATAATCTCTTCGTTCGTTCTCCGTTATTAGTGACTTTGGAGTGACTCTTTGTTGCATGTTGAGGGATAGTTATGTGATCCAATTATGCTATTATTGTTGAGGGAACTTGCACTAGCGAAAGTATGAACCCTAGGCCTTATTTCCTATCATTGCAATACCGTTTACGCTCACTTTTATCACTTGCTACCTTGCTGTTTTTATTATTTTAGATTACAAATACATTTATCTACTATCCATATACCACGTGTTTCACCATCTCTTCGCCGAACTAGTGCACCTATACAATTTACCATTGTATTGGGTGTGTTGGGGACACAAGAGACTCTTTGTTATTTGGTTGCAGGGTTATTTGAGAGAGACCATCTTCATCCTACGCCTCCTACGGATTGATAAACCTTAGGTCATCTACTTGAGGGAAATTTGCTACTGTCCTACAAACCTCTGCACTTGGAGGCCCAACAACGTCTACAAGAAGAAGGTTGTGTAGTAGACATCATGGATGGGCATCACAAAATGCAGTGGTTTTTGCAAAAGAATGAGTCAAAAACTTAGTTTTAGTTTTCCACAGAAAGCATTTTGGATCAACCGATTTGTAAACTCGGTGATACCGAAGTAGCTATTGGAACCTAAACTAGTGAACTCGGTCAGACCGAGTCACAGTTTGGTGGCACCGAGACTGCTAGGGTTTCACAAAGTCCTGAACTCGGTCACACCGATTTGCGATTCTCGGTCAGACCGAGAATCACATGTGCAATGGCCTGAGCCGAATCGATGGTACCGAGTTCCACAACTCGGTGGGTCCGAGATGGTTTCGGCGGAAACCTAACCCTAAATTCTCAATTCATGACTAAACTACGGAGTGTTTTGACTGGATAGAATGATCACAATCATGGCAAGATACATGGCGAACACAATGTGCAAGGAATCAGATAAGTAAAGCACAGTGATCGAGTTCATACCCTAGTTTAGCGATGAACTCACTACGGCGGCAACGGCGGGGATGATTCCCATTGACGGCAGCAGAGACCAGCGGCAGGAGGCGGCTGGCAACGAGGAGGACGATCCGGAGACCCTGGAGGCAGAGCGGGCTAAGCGCGGGTCGAGGAGGTTCGGAACGTTTTCCAAAATTTGACCCGTGGATATATATAGCCTGACCCTGTCGGTGTGACCGAGTGGAACAACTCGGTGGCACTGAGATGCATAACTGCAAGCAATTACTGCAACTCGGTGTGACCGAAAAGTTCAAATCGGTTGCACCGAGATTGAAAACCTAGATCGACTTAGTGATCTCGGTATGACCAAAATGGGTGAATCGATCAGACCGAAATGCACAAAGAAGTTTTGGAAGCTTAAGTCTATGTCGAATCGGGGACTCCAAGTGCTCCTCACATAGAGTGGTTCGAATCTGACTTGATCAAATTTTTTGATGCATCATGAATAGAGTTTGAGACGAGAAAAGCATAGATAGCTAGAGAAGGTTCTTAGGCATTCTTGTCCATCCACTTGGCCAAAAGAAAAGGAAACCAATCAATCAAAACAACAAGTGGATGTCCTCGAATGAGTAAATTATGCAACCAACATGCTCACATAATAAAATGACAAATGAAATATGTGGCAAAGCATGCACAAACAATTCTAGCATCTATCAAGCAATTGGTGATGACTAGATCATCTATATATGAGTATATTGACTTAGGAGTCAAATGGGAACATTTGATCATAGGTCATACTCATCGTTTAAGCACAAGTGGGGTTACCACTTTTACATAAAGCGTTGTTGTGTTCACACCATTAGAGTTGCTTTAACTCAATTGTTAGAGTAAAGCTCCCCCTGGATGTGAGATCCCCCCTACGAGGGATGAACTAACCTAGGGTTTTGTCGATGATGACTTCATGTAGATGTTGAAGATGTGGATGCTCAATGTTGATGTAGATCATTTGGAGCTATCCTTTGGAGTGAGTTGCACTTTCAATACCTACACAGGTTAGTCCCACAAGGAACAAACAAGGATATCCATAGACATAGAGTGATGCACACACAAGATGATGTCTATGAAAGCTTTAGGTTACCTTGTCCCTTGTCTTACCAACAAGAGGGTTTGTGACTCCTTGAACTAGTGCAAGATGTGGAAGTTGGTTGCACTTGTTCTTGCCAAAATGATAAGAGTGAAATATGTTGGCGGAGTCACCCTCAAGAACTCTCTAGTTCTTCTTCTTCGCGATCCACACCATCTTGATGGGAATCCTGAGAGTTGTAGTTGTACTTGATGAAGTGGAACTTGATGTAGTCTTGGGAACCCACTCGACCAAGGCCTTAGGAGCTTCTTCAAATGCATCAATTTCCTTTTGAAGCTTGTCCTTGCCTTTTTTGCTTGTGGTCTTGTGGTGGAAGGTAATCTTGAGCTTGTGTCCCTTTGAAAGAAGTAGGATCATACTTCTCTTGTTGAGGAACAAACTTCGTCTTGGGGTATTGATCTTCTTCCCACTCAACTCCATTGGCATTGAACTTTCGTTCAAAACCAACACCTTGATTCTTCCGGTGCCTTCCTTGCTTGCGTACAATTTCCTCGAATTGCTTACTCCCGGCAAGGCTCTTGTAAACACCTTTCTCTATAATTCCCTTCAATAAGCTATTTTCTTGCTCAAGTGTAACTTGGCTAAGAGAATCGTTAGTGGAATCAAGAGAACTACTAGAAGCAACACCATTGGATTTAGCATGATTATTGTTACTACTAGACGAATAATCCTTCTTGTTCTTGTTACTAGACTTGACTTGAGGCATGTAAGTGGATAAGAGTAAACGCTTGGCAATGTAAGAAGAACTTTTCTTGCGAAGATCATCATTGATTGCCTTTAAGAACTCATGCTCTTGCTCAAGGTTGAGCTTTTCAAAACGTAATTTCTCATGAGTCCTTAAAAGTTCTCGATGATCTCCTAAGATAGTTTCATGAGCTAACTTAAGAGTGTTTAGTTCTCTAGTTAGAGATTCAATCTTCTCCTTATCATTATCATTCGTTTCATCATAGTATTCATCACTATAGTTGTCAACAAGTAAATCATCATCACCTAACAAGTCATATTCATCACTATTGAAATCAACATACTCGGGGTGTAATACCTTTGGACCTTTGGCCATGAAGCATCTTCCAATTCCTTCATTTGGTGAATCAAATATGTCGTAGGAGTTGGTTGACACAAGTGCTAGACCGGCAGCACCTTCATCTTGAGTATATTCGGAGTCGGAGTGATAGCTTCTCTCGGAGTCATTGTCGGAGTCGGAGTCGGATACCCATTCACCAACATGAGCTTGATGTCTTCGTTTTGTGTAGCTCCTTGATGACTTGTCCTTCCTTTCTGAATCCTTGCTTCTCCGTGAGGGTCTTCGTTCATATCGATCATCCCTACTCCTTCTCTCCCTCGATGGTGATTCTTCTCTTCTACTTCTTATTTTGGGAGAATCTTCTCTTCTCTTGTGGGGGTCGTACACTCATTGGAATAGTGTCCGGGTCTTCCACAATTGTAGCAGTTTCGCTCTCGACTAGAAGATCTTTTGTCGTTGTAGGACCTTGACTTGGAACTTCTCTCTTTGCTTCTATTCTTGTAGAATTTGTTGAAGTTCTTCACCATTAAGCTCAATTCTTCATTGAAGGTTTGTTTCTCACTTGATGATGTGGGGGCTTCACATGAGGCTTTGTAAGCACCACTTGACTTGTTATGGAGCTCCTCCTTATCCTTGAGTGACATCTCATGAGCAACAATTCTTCCAATGACTTCCGTTGGCTTGAGATCTTTGTAATTTGGCATCATTTGGATCAATGTGCATACGGTATAGTATTTTCCATCCAAGGCTCTTAGGATCTTCTTGATGATGAATTTGTCGGTCATCTCTTCACTTCCTAAGCCGGTAATCTCATTTGTGATAAGAGAAAGCCTAGAGTACATTTCAGCGACACCTTCACCATCCTTCATTTTGTACTTGTCAAGTTGACTTTGAAGCACATCCAACTTGGATTCCTTGACGGAGTCGGTGCCTTCGTGCATATCAATCAAAGTATCCCAAATTTCCTTTGCATTCTCAAGACGGCTGATTTTGTTGAATTCTTCGGGGCACAATCCGTTGAAGAGGATATCACAAGTTTGAGCGTTGTATTGCAACATTTTCAACTCTTCTGCGATAGCTTCACGATTCGGTTCTCTCCCATCAAAGAATTCACCTTGCAAGCCAACACACACAATAGCCCAAACGGCGGGGTTATGTCCAAGAATATGCATTTTCATCTTATGCTTCCAACTAGCAAAATTAGTACCATCAAAGTAAGGACCTCTACGGTGATAATTTCCCTCGCTAGACGCCATACTCTCCTAGGTTGTGAAACCAAGGCTATGACCACCAAAAGCTATGGAAATCAAAGCAAATGGAGACCAAAGCTCTGATACCACTTGTAGGATCGAAAGTATGTCTAGAGGGGGGGGTGATTAGACTACTTGACCAATTAAAAATCTATCCTTTTCCCAATTTTAGTCTTTGGCAGATTTTAGCTATCTTAGCACAAGTCAAGCAATCTTAACACAATTCAAGCAAGCATGCAAAGAGTCTATGGGCAGCGGAAAGTAAAACATGCAACTTGCAAGAATGTAAAGGGAAGGGTTTGGAGAATTCAAACGCAATTGGAGACACAGATGTTTTTGTCGTGGTTCCGATAGGTGGTGCTATCGTACATCCACATTGATGGAGACTTCAACCCACGGAGGGCAACGGTTGTGCGAGTCCACGGAGGGCTCCACCCACGAAGGGTCCACGAAGAAGCAACCTTGTCTATCCTATCATGGCCATCGCTCACGAAGGACTTGCCTCACTAGCGGTAGATCTTCACGAAGTAGGCGATCTCCTTGCCCTTACAAACTCCTTGGTTGAACTCCACAATCTTTGTCGGAGGCTCCCAAGTGACACCTAGCCAATCTAGGAGACACCACTCTCCAAGAAGTAACAAATGGTGTGTTGATGATGAACTCCTTGCTCTTGTGCTCCAAATGATAGTCTCCCCAACACTCAACTCTCTCTCACAGGATATGGATTTGGTGGAAAGAATATTTGAGTGGAAAGCAACTTGGGGAAGGCTAGAGATCAAGATTCATATGGTGGGAATGGAATATCTTGGCCTCAACACATGAGTAGGTGGTTCTCTCTCATAAAATGTGTATTGGAAGTGTAGGTATGTTCTGATGGCTCTCTCCATGAATGAAGAGTGGGTGGAGGGGTATATATAGCCTCCACACAAAACTAACCGTTACACACAATTTACCAATCTCGGTGAGACCGAATTGAGAAACCCGGTCGGACCGATTTAGCAAACCTAGTGACCGTTAGGATTTTTGGTGGGACTGAGATGCAGCTCGGTAGGACCAATATGGTTAGGGTTAGGGCATAACATAATCTCGGTGTGACCGATTACACAAACTCGGTGGGACCGATTTTGGTAATAAGCTAACCAGAGAGTTGGTCAGGTAAACTCGGTGGGACCGATCGCTCATTCCGGTGGGACCGAAATGTTACAAAGGGAAAACAGAGAGTTTACATTGCAATCTCGGTGGGACCGATCGCTCATCTCAGTAGGACCGAAACGTTACGAAGGGAAACAGAGAGTTTACATTGCAATCTCGGTGGGACCGATCGCTCATCTCGGTAGGACCGAAACATTACGAAGGGAAACAGAGAGATTACAACCCCATCTCGGTGTGACCGAAATCCCTATCGGTGAGACCGATTTGCTTAGGGTTCGTGGCAGTGGCTATGACATCTGAACTCGGTGGCGCCGGATAGAAAGAATCGGTGGGGCCGAGTTTGACTTTTGGTTTAGGTCATATGTGGATGTGGGAAGGTAGTTGAGGGTTTTGGAGCATATCACTAAGCACTATCAAGCAAGAACCTCATTAAGCAACACCTCATCCCTCCTTGATAGTATTGGCTTTTCCTATAGACTCAATGTGATCTTGGATCACTAAAATATAAAATGTAGAGTCTTGAGCTTTGAGCTTGAGCCAATCTTTTTGTACTTAATATTTTGAGGGGTCCACTTTCCTCATCCATGCCATGCCATTCATTGAGCTTTTTCTGAAATATTAATCTTGGAATAATGTTAGCTCAATGAGCTATATGTTGTTAGGAATTACCAAAACCACCTAGGGATAGTTGCACTTTCAAACAAGCTCACCCAAAGAGCGGAAGCACAAAAGAAGAGGAAGAGCATTCGCACGGGTTCATATACACAAGATGAGGACAAGTTGATTTGCCAAGCTTGGATGGAGATTAGCCAAGATCCGAGGACCGGCGCGCAACAAAAGGGCATTGTTTTTTGGACGAGAGTCCACAAAACATTCCATGAAAGGAAGATGTTTGAGCCCTACCAATTTACAAGCAACCGTGGCATCGGCTCGATTCAAAAGAGATGGTTGTTCATCCAACAAGAGTGCAACAAGTATTGCGCCGCATTTGAGAGCGTTGAAGCACGGCCCGTGAGTGGTCTCGGCGTTGGGGACATGGTATGCTCTCCTCTTCCTAGCCCTTTCCTTGCTACGGCCATGAGACTTCGACCGTGTATATGTTTGCATGATCGCTTGTTGTTGATCATGTGGTGTAGGCATTTCAATCTTTGGAGGCATTCAAGGCCCGGGACAATGACAAGCCATTCACTCTTACGCATTGTTGGACGATCATCAACAATTTCCCTAAGTTCAAGGACCAATACCGTGAACTACAAAGGAAGAGAGGACTGAAGACGGCCAAGTTCGCCGGAGGTGGAGATGGCGAGGCGTTGAAGAGGCCGAGGGGCAAGACCAACTCCAAGGTTGATGACATACATGATGCCTCATCCATGGCATTGCATGACACTTTGCATCGCATGATGTCTCAAAAGGATGTGAGGGACGAGAAGAAGCGGCAAAGCAAGGACGAGCAAATGAAGCAATACCTAGACCTTCAAAGAAAGAAGCTTGAGATGGAGGAGGCGGCCAAGAGGAGGAAGATCGACATGGAGGAGGCGGCCTGGCAAAGGCAGCTCGACATCGAGGACGACAACGTCAAGGCCAGGCAGAGGCAGCTCGACACCGAGGCCACCAATGCCGCTACCAAAGCGAAGGAGGTGGCCCTTGCGATCATGAGCGTGGACTTGTCGAAAATGAGCGAGAAGACGAGGGCCTGGTTCGAAGCCAGGCAGAAGGAGATGCTCGACGCCGAAGGCCTGAACTAGGTCGTCCGATCGGCGTGGCCGTTCTTTTTTGAAGGCTGGCATGGGTGTCGTCCGCCCGTTGGGCCGCTGGCAGTGTGCCAGCAAGGAAACATTCATTTTGGTGGCCGGATGTGTTGCCGGCCGCCGGCTGTGTTGCCGGCCGCTGGCTGTATTATCGGCGAGGACAACTATTCATTTTGGAGGTTGGCTGTGTTGCCGGCCGCTGGCTGATGCCGGCGATGGACGTGTAGGTCGCTGGCTCTGTTGCCGGCGTGATGAACCGGAGCTGCTGGCTTGAACTAGAGCTTGGCATTTGAAACTTGCTTTTGGTTTTTTAAATAGACGCGGACAGGATGGGGCAAATGGATGCGGCCGCGCGCTAGACGCACGGCCACCACATCTCAGGACATGTCCGGACACGATCCCAAATCCCTACCCAAACGGACAGAACCCGAACAAAACAAACGTCCGTTTGGGGTCGCACGGTGAAGTTGGCCTAACTACACAATATCTGAGTTAGTTGATACCTCCAAAATGCGCACGAGCCAAATTGTTGCGCAAAAAGGATAATGTGTATGGTGTTCATAGGAGCAATGTTTTTAACCAATTAACAGTAAACAATGCGCAGTTCGTTGTCAAACCACGCATATATAACTCTCTTTGCATGCCGTCCCTCTATGGACTGCCAAAAGGACTACACAAAAAGCACTGCTCCTTTTCTTAAGCAAACAAAAACAAAAGGTAACCGTCCCTTTTCAGTTTTCACCTTCCGATTGCGCTTCCTTTGAAACTCCTACATCGTGCCGGTTTCAGACGACCAGACCCACGCACGGTTTATGCGCCCATGCGCAAGCAGTGATGCAGTCATGCACGGTGCAGCGCTTTTGGCTGCGGTTTTCTATGGTCAATATTCACCGTTGCCCTGTCAAAGGACTCCACGGCATGCATTCCAGGTCTATCCATCACAAATTCACACAATATAGTCTTTGGCTGTTTGGATTATCACTATATTTGCCCTATACTGCTATATTGTTTTTATCACACTTACCTTACTTGAGTTGTTTAAATTGTTAACCATATACTTTGGCTTGCCTAAGAGTATCTCCAACAGGTACATAAAAGTTTGGCGCGGTAAAACTATAGCACTTTTAGCACACCGAGCCCAACATTAATTTAGCAGATGCAAAAAACGCACGTCAAAAAAACATACAATGCAAATTATGAAGCGCGCGTAATCAGGCCTCCCCAACTTTGCAGCTTTTGATAGCGCCTTTTAGCGCGTGCCCAATCCTTTTTTGCCCGTCCACTATTTTACAGTTTCTGTTGGAGCTGTCCGGCGCATAAAAAACCTGAATTTTAGCGCGTGCCCAATCCTTTTTTGCCCGTCCACTATTTTACAGTTTCTGCTGGAGCTGTCCGGCGCATAAAAAATCTGAATTTTAGCGCGCGGAGCAGTTTTTTGCGCCCATTGAAGATGCTCTAAGGAAATCTTGTCTCATTTTTTGTGTCTATAACATGTGGGGTTTACTGCTCATTAAATTTTTTTTTGTCTTAGATGTGATTAAACCAAACATCCATTTAACTTGATCAATTTTGTCTAAACTAAGGTGTGGTAAATGTGACAAGGTGTGTATAGAACCAAACAACCCCGAAGTTTGTCCGCTGCACCTTTGCCTTCGTCGCGAGGAGTAGCTCAGTGGTGCCTGTCAGCACGATCCTGCTGATGGAGCGCCTTTCGGTGATGATCGGCCCGTCGAACGTGTGCAAAAGTTGACGGCACGTGTACACGCGTGCTCGATCGTCTGTACACTGGAACTTGACCACACGCGCATGCATGCAAAGCCAGCCGAGAAACGGCGACCGGCTGCACGGCGCCCGTCTGCTGAACGTGGATTTCTCGGAGAATGCATGGTGGATGCACGGTCGTCGTCGTCGTCGGACTACACGTGCCACGCTCGTCGATCGATCGGTCGCTAGCTCTGAATCAACGAGGAAAAGGAAAAGGTCATGTCCAGTATCCATGGTGACTTGGTGAGAGAGATGAGATGAGTCCTCTCCATTTTTGGCGAATCAGATGGGGTCACAAAGTCGCATGGTTTTCACCTCTGCACGCCCAGACCGCCCGCAAAGTCTCCACAACTGTGCGCACCGGCGACAAAAACGAAACTACGTATGTGCGAGCACAGCGGCAGCAGCACTGGCGCTTGCTTGACTCGCCGTCCCATCAACGACGACATATGTGTCCCCGCGGTTCACACGCGCCAGAAGGAAAATATCAGACCAGCGGTGTGCTCGATTCACAAGCAAGCTAGCCAAGACCGTACTGTCTTCTGGAGCACTCTCACTGTATCAGTCAGTGCCTGCCTCAGTGTAGGAGTAGAGCGTACGTGCGTGCATGTGCATGCACGCCCCAGATGACTCCCTGTGACCTTCGTCACGTACGTACGGTTGGCTCCATGCGTCTCGCCCGGGGTCTCGGTTTCACACCGTCCGTGCCGGCGTCCGTACATCCAGTGGCACTCAGCTGGCATGGCCGCGGCATGACTCCCCGGCGGTTTTGGGGCGTCGGTCATGGCCCCATGCCACGCCACGCACGACAGCAACGGGGATATCGGTATCGCGCCGTGACCGTCACAGCGCGTGGTCACCGGCGCGCGGGCCAGACCAGGATGGACGCCAGCTATAACCTATGAACTCGCAAACGGATCGATGTCGTTCGAGAATCATGGTGGATCGACGCGCTCTGGTTGATGTGAGCGTGTAACGGAACCGAGCGGACTGGTCACGCAAGTGGCATTGACACACAATAAATGGCACAGCGTACCACTGCCGTGGGGCACTGCTCACCGGCCTCCACAAAAACTGGACACATGTGTACGTGCAATGCCGACCCATGCGTGGAGTAGCCAGTAGATGGACCGTGGCGGACCAGCAAGCAAGCATCTAGTACAGCACGGCATACGTGTGTGGCTCTCTGCCCATGTTGACCCGCGTGCCTTTGTTTTAGCCGGATGTTGACCGGTGTACCTGGCTCGTTTATCCTCAGGACTAGAAGCTGATTATGCACTTTCTCGCACAAAAAATATATCTACTGATGTAGTAGGAGCACTTGTATTTTGCTATCAAATCAACCCAGCCAGCAACCATGGTTCCCTCCATGGCTCCATGTGTTATTTATGCATATGCACCAGCCCAGGCCCCAGGGGATGCTAAATGCCAAAAAGGAGTCTCCTTCCTGAAAAGATGCGGCGCCGCACACCTCTTCTGGTAATTTAGCGAGCAGCTCACCTGCCAATTTGTGCCTAATGATGTGTTATGCTCATGGGAGGAAGACCGCTTCTCATCGCTGTTAGGAGTAGTTAATTAGCACCAGACCAATTCCACTAAAACTTTCAAAGATTCGCTTATATGAAAAACTGACACAACTTCATCCGATGCATCAAGATCTTGTATTGATCACATACACGATCTATTTTTAACTTGCCGCAAAGTACCTTTGACGAATGCATTACTAAGGTGCATACACACATAGAGAAATCCGGATAGAATTAATTATTCTTGGTGCTCTCTTTTAGTGTGTGTGATCCAAGCATTAACAGTTCTCCTGTTTACCAGATATATGCACCATAAGATTATCAAAATTGACTAGACATTTGGCACCATGCTCCTTGGATGCAGAAACATCTTCTTTTAAAAAAAGAGTCAAAAGACTTGTCATTTTCTTTAATTAAGAAGGGAGGGAGAATTTACGCGGTTAATTTACAAAAAAAAACAGACCAAATCCATTACAACCCAAGTCATATTACCATGAACATGGGCATCATCGGACGATCTGACCACCCGCATGAACACCACAAAGCTGCCGAGAAGAAAAGAACATCCGCCAGCAACCCACATGACAAGTCGTCGCCATACCACCAAAAACATGTCGTCATCATCACCTGGACACGTTCGAGCGCAGCCTCGACTACACAGCTACAAAGCAAACCATGGAAGAACACATCAGACACGCCGGTACGAACTCATCTTGACGCCATCATGGTCCCCAAACAGACATCGTGCCCCCTAAGACAACCGCCTTAGCAAACCATGCGACAAAGCCGTCGCCAAAGCATGTGTCTCCCAGTCGTAGCCTTCTACGAGGCGATGTTGTCACAAAGGAGAAAGACGTGAAGACGACTCAATCGCCTAATCCTTAATATTAGATGTTTCCCTTCGGGGCAAGGTCACGGGGAGATGTAGGAGCACAACTCCTCAAACGCTTTTAGGAAAGATCGCGACGCCTACGAAAGTCACCGCCGCTGAAATTGGTGAAGGTCGGAAAGGGTTTTCTCCCAAAGATGCCTCGCCACCAACTACTCGTATCGGCCAACCACCAATCGCATCCCAACAACCACCGCAACCACTGATGGGACAACATCCCACCATTTGTCGCTCCACTGAGGCCACCCCGCGCTACACTAGTCCAGTAGCCGCAACACTAACACACAGTTGGCATGCCCTCCGTCCCACGCAGAGTGGTAGCACGCTACCAGCCAATAGGTCAAACCCGCCAAAGAGAGGAAGAAACCACACTACATCTCGCCGAGTCATCCTCTAGACACTGATGCGGGGATGCCTTATGGCAGTCTCGTCACTACCCTCTCAGCCGATAAAGGTCGGCAACAACTGCAGTCACGCTATCTGGAGCGCTCATGCGCCTGTCCATGGGGCTGCCGTTCCGGGTTCCCATTATCACCGTCGGATCTGACGCATGGGTGCGTTGCCACCTTGGAAGCAGTGGCCCGTGACCACCACAGCTATCGCAGATGGCAGCGGTGGAGGGGCGAAGTTGGGTTGGCCCTCCCCTGGCGCCACTGAATATATAACGAAAATGCTAAAGACGTTCGCTGGGAGGGGATGACGAATCGAAAGTTTTTTATGACAAGTTATATCGTGGCGATGTCGACGACTTTAGTTTACAAGCACAACAAATTTTGGCATTTTAAGCGGATTTGCCTTGCTCGCCAACTAAACTTGCCATTGTCGACAAACATCAATTGTGATATAAGCTGTTCACTATTGTTGTGATTCCCACTGACGCTCGCCAGATAAAAGGGTCAGTATATATTATTAGTCATGCTATATCTAGCCTGGACGGAGGGAGTATTAGATCCACAATAAATGAGATGACAACATCATAACATTAATTTTTCCTCCCCCCCCTCCTAAAAAAACATCCTAACATTAATTATATGGGTGAGTGTATGCACGTGTATATGAGCGCTTGCGTTTATACTGTGTTAAAAAAACATCCTCTTGTTGTTTCTTCCAATCAATTGCGCGCATCGTTGTTGTATCGTTACTCCAGGAAAGTTGTCAACCCCCATTGACTAACACTAATTTAGGGTTAAGTTAAAAAAAAAACCCACTAATTTAGGGTTTGACCACGTATGTCAGACAAGAAAATTCGTCAAACCTCCGCATTTAAGACAGCCGTAGCAGACGGGCGAAATAGTCTTGCCAAAAGTCAGTCGTCGCGAGGTAGCCAAAACCGGCACGAATTAGTTATTATTTTTGGACCTGTCACGTGTGTAGCGTTTACTGGTGTGTTTGATCGTTCTCACAGTCATGAACTGCCAGCCACTTTCCCCGCAAAAAAGAAAGAAGTACTGCGTGCCACTGTAATTTTTTTAGATGGAGCCTGCCAGTACCACGTGGTTCATTTAGAGCATCTTCAATAGCATGTGTATATTTAAATGTCTATATATTCATATAAACAATGGTCTAAAAAGATTCCCTCATATACACGTCTAGTGTTGCATCAGAACGTTTATGTACATGTACCATGACAGGCGGGGCGTCATTGGGGAGAGGGTGAAAACATGACTGCAGGTGAGTTTAGACGACGCCTTCACATTGTCCAGACATGGACATTGTCGAGGTCGATTTAGAGGATGTGTATATTTGGACGACCATGTAGATAAGTTGTTGGGCGTCTGTTTTAAGCTCACGTCGTGAAAAACAAGTATAGACAAACTATTAGAGATGCTCTTATAACATAGACCTTCTTGCCAGAAAATGATCTTGTTGGATTCGCTTTTGCATGTCCTTGTACTAGCACCGTCACGACGTTCCAGCACTCTTCGTGGTGCCAGTATTATGCACGATCACAATGTTTCAGCACATGCGTGGTGCCACTATTATGCACGATCACAATGCTTAGCACCTTTTTGCTAGCTTGCCGCGCAAACAATGTGGTCACCGCGGTGCCCAAATCGGCCACGAATTGCTTTGGGCAACCACCACGTACGAGCTAAGCCATCAAGCTGTTTTGGCCAGCTGACTACAAATGTCACGTGAAAATAAAGATCGAACCTACCTCGGCGACTTCCATGCCAAGTTGTCGGCCCCAAAACTCCCTTCTTGCACCCGCGAGGGCCGGGCGAGGAGAAAGAAAAATCGTTACACCAAACGAGGTAGAAATGCAGATGCGTCGCAACTCTTGGAGATCTTGGACACCGCCACACGGAAGCGCAAATATGACAAAAACGTAGTAGGAGTATCACTTTCTCTTTGATTGATTGGAAGAACGAACCTACGCGCACCGCCACACGACCAAAGCTCCGCCTCTGCGCTGTGCTGTGTGCCTCCGTGCGTGCGCATATATTCGGTTCGGTTGGTGTGCGACCCAAGCTTAGTTTAGTTGCGCACAAGATGGCTAGCCATTCAGGACGCGACGGTGCGATCTGTTTCGAGTTTATATTGTCGCAAAAAGAGTTAAAAATGGTCGACCAAAAGTATAGGCAAAACACAGAAAATTGAACAGGTACGTACGCTAGAGCTTGGAGGAAGGGTAGTTTGATCGGGATGCCTATATTTCAGTCGAACCAAATCTCGGTCGATGCTATATTCATGAAATTTTCCTTAGAGATCCTTATAGAAAAAAATCACGTTATGTCATTTGGCTTAGACTTGATTAAGTCTCAGTTCACTCGATAAGATCTGGTCACATCCTAGTTTGATCGGTGCGGCCAAATTGCAGACAAGTTTCGAGCAGATTCATTCCTGCAAGCATACGTTCCACGGCAAAATTAACTGCTGTTTTCTCGAACCCTCCCAATTTATTGTGGGCTGCTAGTCAGTCCCCGCCCCGTCCAACACGAGCTCCAACCGCCGGTGGCGCTGGCGCCGGTTGCGCTAGCTCTCTCTCTCGTTTTGACCAACTCAACCCATCGAGCCGACGATACCGCCGTCGCCATCCGTCGTCCGGCGAAGTCGCCAGCCCGCACGCCGCAGATCGAACCGCCGGCGACGGGACGGGTTTTTTCTCCGAGCCCCACATGGGCGCGCTCGCCTGTTGGTACGGCGCAAGCTTCAAAAATTACGACCGCACGTCCATCGTCAGGTCACGTCGCCCGCCTTGGATCGCAGATATTCTTCGGAGATCAATAAGCCAATGGATTATATCGCCATTGTCAGCTGGCCGGGCCGGAGGGTGGTAGAAGGAAGGACGGGCGGGGCCCGAGAGGTCGCCATCTGGCCCAGCTAGCTGCTGCGTCTTCGGCTCCACCCGCCCTCGCTTTCACGGAAGTTTCTTCCCCGCCATGCGCGCATATGCCAAAGCGCTGTCCCTTTTTTCTCTCTCTCGCGAGGCAGAGTGCTGTCCCTTGACCTGCGTCTCTACCGCGCCATGGGCAGCGCCAGCGCCAGCGGCCACGAATCTATAAATAGGCACCAACGAGCAGCTTACCCATTCATCTCCCTCCCTCCCTCGCCAGCTCAAGCTCAAGAAGCTCCACCAATCTCCCTAGCAAGCTCAAGAAGCTTCATCGGCTAGATCAGCGCATAACATTCTTGGCCTCTCCCATCCTCTGCCTCTCTCTCTCTACTCGGCTAGCTACCAGATCCTCGGAAACCAGAGAGCGCAGATGGCAAGCAGATCCGCCGAGCTTCTGTCGAGGATGGCCGCCGGCGACGGCCACGGCGAGAACTCGTCCTACTTCGACGGGTGGAAGGCGTACGACATGAACCCCTTCCACCCGCAGGACAACCGCGGGGGCGTCATCCAGATGGGCCTCGCCGAGAACCAAGTACGTGCTATAGTCCTTGTTGAACACAGTGTTAGTAATATTTGCTGTTCATCTTTCGCCATTACAAAGCATGAAGCTAATCGTCGGTGTTGCTGCAGCTCTCGCTGGACCTGATCGAGGAGTGGAGCAAGGCCCACCCGGAGGCGTCCATCTGCACGGCGGAGGGCGCCTCGCAGTTCAAGAGGATCGCCAATTTCCAGGACTACCACGGCCTCCCGGAGTTCAGACAGGTGAGCAGAAACACGCATAAGACAAAGTAGCCGGTGATATAATTGGACAAGATTAATGATAAGATAGCTGCTGACGAGCGCGAAAGCGACGGAGCAGCGCCCCTGACGGATCATTTTTGCTAACCAATATGCGATTTGTCTCTGTTGCTGCAGGCGATGGCCCAGTTCATGGGGCAGGTGAGGGGGTGGAAGGCCAGGTTTGACCCGGATCGCGTCGTGATGAGCGGCGGCGCCACCGGCGCGCAGGAGACGCTCGCCTTCTGCCTTGCCAACCCCGGCGAGGCCTTCCTCGTGCCCACGCCTTACTACCCAGGGTACGCTTCATTCGTCAACCCCTTGACAGCAACTGAATTCGGTGCATGTCCGCCTCTCGTGCACGTAGAAGTCAATCGCAGACCCTGAAAATCGGGTCAAAATTTAGACAATGTGTACATGTCAGGAAAATCATTTTGGGCTCGGAAGGAAGACTAATCTAGTGTCAACGAGGAATAGCTAGCCTTCCAGACGAAAAGGCCGACAGCTTTTCAGTCTCCTTGATATAAAATCAAATCCAAGTAGGATCCTAAGTTCTTGGTTTCATGCCTTCAAGTTCAAGTTGAGTGGCGCAACCTAGCCTGCATATACAGCAGCCGGTCTGGTCTTTGGTGACCTTTTGGTTAACGCATGTTAACGTCTCTGACCTACGCACGGTCAATTGATGACCAATAAAATTCAAATGGAGTAAAGATGCATAGCGCAACAACGTACGCATGCATGCACGCGACGAGTTGTTTCATCAGGCCTGACGTACGTGCGCTTTCGTTTCCGATCACAGATTCGACCGCGACTGCTGCTGGAGGTCGGGAGTGAAGCTGCTGCCGATCGAGTGCCACAGCTCCAACGACTTCAGGATCACCAGGGAGGCCGTGGTGGCGGCGTACGAGGGCGCGCGGAGCAGCGGCGTGCGCGTCAAGGGCATCCTCATCACCAACCCGTCCAACCCGCTGGGCACGACCGCGGACCGGGCCACGCTGGCCATGCTCGCCACCTTCGCCACGGAGCACCGCGTGCACCTCATCTGCGACGAGATCTACGCGGGGTCGGTCTTCGCCAAGCCGGAGTACGTGAGCATCGCCGAGGTGATCGAGCACGACGCGCCCGGCGCCGACCGGGACCTCATCCACATCGCCTACAGCCTCTCCAAGGACTTCGGCCTCCCGGGGTTCCGCGTCGGCATCGTCTACTCGTACAACGACGCCGTCGTGGCCTGCGCGCGCAAGATGTCCAGCTTCGGCCTGGTGTCCTCGCAGACGCAGCTCTTCCTGGCCAAGATGCTCGGGGACGAGGAGTTCATGTCCCGGTTCCTGCGCGAGAGCGCGCGGCGGCTGGCGGCGCGGCACGAGCTGTTCACGTCGGGGCTCCGCGAGGTGGGCATCGGGTGCCTGGGCGGCAACGCCGGGCTCTTCTCGTGGATGGACCTGCGGGGCATGCTCCGGGAGAAGACGGCGGAGGCGGAGCTGGAGCTGTGGCGGGTGATCATCCGCAAGGTGAAGCTCAACGTGTCGCCGGGGACGTCGTTCCACTGCGGCGAGCCCGGGTGGTTCCGCGTCTGCCACGCCAACATGGACGACGAGACCATGGGGGTGGCGCTGAGCCGGATCCGGGACTTCGTGCGCCAGCACCAGCAGCAGAAGGCCAAGGCCCAGCGCTGGGCCGCCAGGAGCCACCTCCACCTCAGCCTCCAGCGCCACGGCGCCATGGCGTCGCAGTACCACGCGCTCTCCAGCCCCATGGCCGCGCTGCTGTCGCCCCAGTCTCCGCTCGTCCACGCCGCCAGCTAAGCGAAACCACTACGGTCGGTCAAGTGAGCCGTGCGTACATTTGATTTGGTACGTACGCACTTTTTTCGATCGCATGCATGCATGGCATGGTGCGCGCATGGGGCCTGGATGGATGCATGCGATTGTTTGGGAAGGTTTAGACATGCAAAATGCGGCATGTACTACGTAGCTATAGCTTAACGTTTTACGGAGGTTGCAATGGCGCCCGATGTAAGGTAAGCCGTGTGTGACCACGCATGGTATTACAGTCCTCTTGTTTCGTTTATTATGGTTTGGTTTGGTCTGATCGGATCAAGGCTTCTCGATCAGATGCTGTAATAAACTTGTACTAAGGTACCTACAATATTGATGTTGTATATCACCCTCAAAAGAGGGTCCATGTTGTACCACATGCCGCATGAGTGACGAGTTTAAACTTGATTAAGGGTTTATCTACATTTGTTATTAAAACGCAATTTGGTATGAGTTGTTAAATTTTGTTGTCGTCCTTGCGTGACGATGACGGCTACTACTACCACCATCACCACCACCACCACCACCTCTTCTTAAGCCGCAATAGCCTTCTAACTCCAATCTTGGTTCCAACCCTTCCCGCCCCACCCTGCACGCATTCACACTCTCGTTACTCCCCAACTCTTCATGTCTGGCAGATGTAGTTGGCTCGTCACATGATCAAGCATTATCTCTAAATCCTACCCACCTTGTTGAGCACCCTATTATTATAATCACCCCAACCCTAACATTAACTTCAATGAGGCTTTCTTCCTCAGTTAGATCATCTTCATTGTTGTCTTCATGGCCCTAACCAATTTCTTTTACCCCCTCCGACGTGAGGGAGTAGCATATAGGAAGCAATTATTTAAGTTTTTCTTTTTCTTTTCCAGGTGACATAATAGGGTGCTCTCGTAGCTGGTTTCGTTTTTTACTTGGAACGATGACCTCAATTGTCGTTCCTTCAAATAACATAATAAAAAATAATGCCCTACATGAGATGCTTTGTCGTTGTTATCTGCAAAGTTATCAAAGTTGTCGCCCAAGTGTTCAGACATATAGAATTTCTTTTGGCTGGACTAACACTATTACATATACCTCGTGGAACTAAGGGGGTCGAAGGGGATTTTTGGGGTTAGTAAAAGCCTTGCACACCAAACACCAGCTTCAGGATTTTTGGGGATTACGAGCCCAAGTGGGATAATCCTCTAAAAATCTCCCCAAGCCCTATGGTATGATCCCCTCACCTCTTGCATGCCTTGAAAAGAGAAACAAAGTGTGTTGAAATAGCATTGACATTACTTTCAAAGAAGAAAAATATGTAACAAACAAAATTCATTGCCATTAGCACTAAAAAGAACATCATTCCTGAATTGGTAATGTTTTGGTGGTGGAAAACAAGAAATATATACAATTTTGCTAAAAATACACACCACAACACCTTATATTTGAGTTTCTTTACACAAAACTCACATAACGTACAATGGTATTATTGTTTTAAATCTATTGGCATTTTACTAACTTTTGTTAGTTGGGCAAATCCAGTTTTAATATTACCTAACTCTTATTCCTCACGGCTAGCTGCATTTTTTTTTGTCGTGACAACATTTAAAAATGTGCACCATAGCACTTTATATTTGAGTTTCTTTCTCCGAAACTCATGTAATGTTCAATGATATTAGTGTTTTAAACCTAATGGCATTTTACTAACTTTTGTTAGTTGGCAAATCCAGTTTTAATATTACCTAACTCTTATTCTTCATGGTTATGTACATTTTTTTTCTCCAGGCAACATAATACGGTGATCTCATAACTGATTATGTTTTTTGTTTGGAACGATGAGCTGAACTATTGTTACTTCAAATAACATAATCAGAAATACTCCCATACACGATATGTGTGTCATTCTTATCTACAGGGTGAACTTAAAAGAAAAACAAGACTTTCAAAGTTATGAAAATTGTGGCTCCAGTGTTGAGACATCTATAAGTTATTTCGCTCAATTGTCACTAGTACATAAACAACTTTGGAGGCGGTTTCTGGACTCATTCCTTCACGGATTCATCTACCATCTCCAACCAACTGGAGCAATTACTATATTGTTAGAGGTGATTGCAGAACCGATAAATCTGACCTCAATCGACTGTTGTTAAAAACCGCTTGGAGTCATGAAGCATTACGCCTAGTTCTTCAAACTAATCCGTGTGGAATGCTTGCCTGGAATAGCATCATAACGTGTATGATATTTTTAGAGCATATACAAATTTTCCTTCTAACTTCATTTTACTAATGTCAGATATTACCACCTTAACTTGTTAACCTACTGTACTGACAGTATTAGAGAGTTGCTAGAGTTATCGATTCAATCTTATGGAATATAACCCATGTGTTGACGTGGCAAACACTGATCGGATGAGGGAGAGAGAGATTAGTTGGGGGCGGCAAGTGTTCCCATACGGCCCCTTATACGTCCACTTTGTACCATTATTTTACACATTATTGCTCGATTATAATGTATTTTTGTCTTCAATTTGAATATAACACACAAAGAGGGAGATTATCAGAAATTGCTGGATAACGGAAAATAGGAGAAAAAATACTCATAATAAAAAGCAATTATCTCGAGCTCCAAAAACACCAAGAAATTTTCAAAAGAAAAATAAGACAGGAGCCAGAAGATAGGTCGGAGGGGGCCCACCGGGCCTCCACGCACCCCTGGGCCGCGTGGAGCCGCTGGTCACCCCTTTTCATTGCCATTCAACCTTTATTTTTGCTCCGACCTAAAAAGTTCTCAAGAAATGCGCCTGTCCGAGTAGGACACAAACCGTAATAAAATTAAAAGTAAACCCCTCGTTGGCAAGGACCAGGATCCACCACGCCTCCATAGCCCCAAGACCACATGAGACAAGGCAGGTCGGTGCCGCCTCCGACAGAAGGCATGAGAAACCCTAGTGGATCAATTCCAGAAGGGGTATCAGTGCTAGCCCTCCAACCATGATGATGGATGGATGGATGGAGTTTGGGAAGGTTGGTCTGATTTGTTATACATCAGTCATTATTAACCACGATAAAAAGCAGGCATGGGAAGATCAAATTATCTAACTATATTTTGTAACACAAGACTGGGTCAGCTTGACCATGCTTGTAGCCGCATATCTGCACGAGACAACGACCTCAACAAGAAATTCAAAAGCGCTCCTAACCATGTCTCTCCTTAATCGCATCTGCACAGGCTTTGACGTCAACCGCGGCGCTGCTCCAATTACGCATCTGGTTTCAAAATTTTCCCGTCAAACCAAACCCAGCAAGAAGAAGAAGAAACCGGACCAAACGTGCACCGGACCGCACCTCATCGGAGTTCAGAAACAAAACACAATCCTCCACTCTGACTTTCCCCTTGCCCGAAATGCAAAAGGCCTCGTCGCCTTTACGACTGCAGACCGGACAAACCCCGGCCGCTCCCGGATAGTGGTGTAGTGGAAAGCGATAGAACCTCCCAGCCCCGGGGCCTCACACGTCACCGCATTCTCCCCCGAGTCCGTCGACAGCGACTGCCCGGTCGCCGGAGAAAAATGACGTCCACCCTGGCCACCACCGCCACCTGCCGCCCTCTCCGCCTTCCAGCCTCCCTCCCCTCGCCGCCTCCTGTGGCCCGCCCTGGCGGCGGCCGCCGCCGCGGCGCGGTCCTGCGCTGCGCCTCGGTGTCCGAGATCGCGCCCGCGGTGTCCGCCGCCTACGGCGCCCTCCTCGTGGGCGGCGGCGCTTTCGCATGTACGTGCGTCCGGTCTCGCGATGACGCAATGCGCATTTGCTGTCGTGATTTCCTTCTTCTTTGACCGTTGATTTCTGTTTCTCGCTTTTGCGCAGATGCGCGGTCGGGGAGCAAAGGCTCCGTCCTTGGAGGGGCCTCCGGATCTGCGCTAATGGGCCTTGTGAGTGGACCTCGAACATTCTCTGCATTTCCTCTTCCTTCTCTTCAGTTGTGGGTCTAGTTTGTACTAGATTTATGTATCAAATGGGGTGGCGAAATTCGTAGCACTCACAGCATAATAGTTACAGAGACAGCTATAGCAATTATACTTAAACTGAAGGTAGTTTTATTGCAAAGTTAGAGACAGTATATGCTTAATGTCGGCTGGAACCTACAAGAACTTGGACTGCAAGCTGACAGTGGGATGGATTTTTCTAGGCGTGCGAATGACTATTGGAATCTCTATTCGACCTTTAGTTTATGTGCCTTCTCTTTTGTTTGCTGGGTCTAGTGTGCAATCTTGTAAGTAGAATAAATATCAGGTGGTGACGAAATTCATCGCACTCGCTGCATAGAATAATTGTAATTATAGAGACAGTTAAATCAATTACTACGCTTAAACCACATTGGTAGTTTCAATGGAAAATTGGAGTCAAAATATGCTTATTGTCGGCTGGAACTTAGAAGAGCTTGGACTGCAAGTCAGTAGTGAAGTGTAAGATGGAGAGGGATGAAATTTCTAGGTGTGCTAAGGACGACTGGAATCTCAGTCGACCTGTAGTTTATTCGAGGGTAAGCAAAGTTTTAGACGACTTTGTTTTCTCTTGCCCGTCATGGTGAATTGAATTTTCAGCACTTTGGAACATAATCTGGTAATGTAGATGGATTTAGGAAATCCAATGGCATGACAGCTCCTACACAGTGGAACATTAGTAGATTCTTCTAGGAAACACAGGGATTTTCCCGCTTCCATTTCGACCATTATTAGAAGAACTTTGATTTTCTTTCTGGTAAAGTGATCCTACTTCTGGAAGTGGTACTGAAGAAGAATCATTACAGCATACAATTCTTTGGCAATACATGCCAATTTTGTTCTTGTTTGGAATTTCTACGCAAGAAAAACAAATAGTTGAAACTAGCCGGATTCACCTCGCTGTGAGATATTACCACTATGTGCCCATACACAAAATGACAGATGTATTTGTTATACACTGTAACGTTTATGATAGCAGCTTCAAGGTATATCTGTTTAATCCGCTTCATTGTAATCTAGGCTCATCGACATAAGTGATATAGCCATATAGACTTCTCTCTTTTATACGAAAATGCAGAAACTTCTACCGTTTAAGTGCAAAAAGTAATATGCCCGCTTTAATCTTTATTTTTATAATCAAATAGATGTAGTATATCAAGTTCCATTTCTGTGCTTCAGTGAGAAAAATATGGAAATAAATGGTATACTACAATAATTTACTTGGAGTTATGTATATAGTTTATGTGGTAAAGGTAATGTCATTATAAAAATCATTATAGAACTGTAATTTATTAATTTGCTTGATGGTATTGCCAAAACAAAAGAATTGTCTAAGGG
>NC_041382.1:653733902-653765527 GCF_002162155.2 Triticum dicoccoides
TTCTTTCTTCCAACCCCTATGGGGGAGAAATAATCAAAAATTACGAATCAGAATCGATATACAACTTGTCTGTACTATATGTAACAAGGATTCCTGTAGAAATATGTTCCCAGGCTCAGTTCCATGTTCTCTTACGGATATTTTAAGAATGTGATACCTGCGGAATTATCGTGTGGTGTTTATTTGTGATACCTGGAGAATTATAATGTGGAGTTCATGCATGAAAAGTCCAGCTATTCCCGATTCCTTTCTTCATGCCATTTTAAACTGACCTTTCTTAGTTCCATTCCTGCACATAATTTGTATTTTCAGATTCAATTGCAAAATTTCATGGTTTCCGGTTTTAACACTCTACCATGCACAACCAAGATTTTGAAGTCTATGCGGATTTGATGGCAAAGTTGTATTGTTTTCGCTTCTAGCACAGTAACACTGCCATGCACAATGGAAATGACAAATGCAATCATAGAGCAATCAAATATAGCCCTCACTCCACGCATTTATTTCTGTGTGGAAATGACGAGAATTGCTCAAATGTAGAGAGCTTCAGATATAAGATTATGATCCATCAATCAGATAACACAAGTTGTGCGGAACACTCTGGTGGCTGGTGCAATCATACAGCTTTGCGACCTTCGCTTCTACCAAAATTAGTTATATATGCCATCAGCTAATCTTTTAAAGTTATCTCACACAAACCCACCGATCTACGAATTTAACTTGTAAGGATGGGCAAACCTCGAACGGCCTTCCATGTTGCTGGAGTAAGTCACAATGATACTTGCACAACCCGATTGGATGGTTAGAGGTTTATGTATCCATTGCAATGTCACGACAAAGCCCTCCATAGCCGAACACCACACAAATTTTGGAATCATGGGATCAGGCAGTGGAACAAACTTCAGCATTGCCGAGAAAATTACTACACGGTTTCCATCTCTAAGTAACATCCCTGCATGTACTTGCTAACCTGCATGGGGACAAAGACCTCCATTGAATCCAAGAGTGAAACATCCAAAAGGTAGTGGGACGTGTGGAGTGTAAGATGGAGAGGAATGAATTTTGTAGGTGCGCTAAAGACGACTGGAATCTCATTTCAACCTGTATCTTATTCAAGAGTAAGCAAAGTTTGAGAAGACTTTGTTTTCTATTGCCGGCATGGTGAACTGAATTTTCAACACTTTGGAACATAATCTGGTAATGAAGATGCATTAAGGAAATCCTGTGGCATGACAGCTCGTGCACAGTGGAACATTTCTACATTCTAGTAGGGAGCACAGGAATTTTCGCGGTTCCATTTTGACTATTATTAGAAGAACTTTGATTTTCTTTGTGATAACATGATCCTACTTCTGGAAGTGGTACTTGCAGTCCAATCTGCAGTGGAATGGATTTTCTAGGCGCACGAATGACTATTGCAATCTCTATTCGACCTGTAATTTTTGTACTTCCTCTTTTGTTTGGTGGGTCTAGTGTACAGACTTGTAGATTAGATATCAAGTGGTGGCGAAATTCATAGCAGTCGCTGCGCACAATAATTGTAATTATAGAGACAGCTAAACCAATTATGTTTAAACCACATTAGTAGTTTCAATGGAAAGTTGGAGATAAAATATGCTTATTGTCGGCTGGAACTTAGAAGAGCTTGGATTGCAAGTCAGTAGTGAACGTGTGGAGTGTAAGATGGAGAGAGATGAAATTTCTAGGTGCGCTATTGCGCTAAGGACGACTGGAATCTCAGTCAACCTGTAGTTTATTTGAGGGTAAGCAAAGTTTTAGATGATTTTATTTTCTCTTGCACAGCATGGTGAATTGAATTTCAGCACTTTGGAGCATAATCTGGTAATGTAGATGGATTTAGGAAATCCAATGGCATGACAGCTCCTACACAGTGGAACATTAGTAGATTCTCCTAGGAGACAGAGGGATTTTCCTGGTTCCATTTCAAACATTATTACAAGCACTTCGATTTTCTTTCTGATAACATGACCCTACTTCTGGAAGTGGTACTAAAGAAGAATCATTGTAGGATACAATTCTTTGGCAACACATGCCATTTTTCTTCATGTTTGGAATTTCTACGCAAGAAAAACAAAATTTCAAGGTATAACTGTTTAATCTGCTCCACTGTAATCTAGGCCCATTGACATAAGTGATATAGCTATATAGACCTCTCTCTTTTATGCGAAAATGTGGAAACTTCTACCATTTCAGTGCAAAAAGTAATATGCCCGCTTTAATCTTGATTTTTATAATCAAATAGATGTAGTATATCAAGTTCCATTTCTGCGCTTCAGTGAGAAAAATATGGAAATCAATGGTATACTACAATGATTTACTTGGAGTTATGTGTAAAGTTTATGTGGTAAAGGTAATGTCATTATAAAAATGTAATTTATTTATTTGTTTGATGGTATTGCCAACACAAAAGAATTGGCTAACTGTAGTCAACCCCCCACCTCCCCATCTTACTTCCAACCCCTTTGGGGGAGGTATAATAAGAAACTACGAATCAGAATCGATATACGGCTTGTCTGTACTATATGTGACAAGGATTCCTGTAGAAATATGTCCCAGGTTCAGTTCCATGTTCTCTTACGAATATTTTAAGAATGTGATACCTGTGGAATTATGGTGTGGTGTTTATTTGTGATACCTATTACCTGGGAATTATGGTGTGGAGTTCATGCATGACAAGTCCTGCTATTCCCGATTCCTTTCTTCATGTCATTTTTAACTGACCTTTCTTAGGTCCATTCCTGCACATAATTTGTATTTTCAGGTTTGATTGCAAAGTTTCATGGTTTCCGGTTTTAACACTCTACCATGCACCACCAAGATTTGAAGTCCATGCTGATTTGATGGCAAAGTTTTATGGTTTTCAGTTCTAACACAGTAACACTACCATGCACAATGGAAACGACAAATGCAATCATAGAGGAATCAAATATAGCCCTCACTCCATGCATCTATTTCTATGTGGGAATGATGACAATTGCTCAATTGTAGAGAGTTCTAGTTATAGGATTATAATTGATCAAACAGATAACTCAAGTTGTGCTGAACACTCTGGTGGCTGATGCAATCATACAGCGTTGCGACCTTCGCCTCTACCAAAATCAGCGAATCCATGAGCAATCATATATGAGATGAGTTAATCTTTAAAAGCATTATCTCACACGAACCCACTGATCTAAGAATTTACATGTAACTTGTAAAGATGGGCAAACCTTGAGCGGTCTTCCAAGTTGCTTGATTATAAGTCACGGTGAGACCTGCACAACCCGATTGGATGATTAGAGGTTTATCGTTTATGTATCCACTGCAACATAACGACAAAACCCTCCATAGCCGAACACCACACAAATTTCTGAATAATTGGACCAAGCAGTGGAACAAACTTCGGCATTGCCAAGAGAAGTACTACACGTTTTCCATCTCTAACTAACATCCCCGATGCACCTGCCAACCTGCATGGGGACAAAGACCTCTATTGAATCCAAGAGAGAAACCTCGAAAAGGTAGTGGAACGTGTGGAGTGTAAGATGGAGAGGAATGAATTTCTAGGTGCGCTAAGGGCGACTGGAATTTCATTTCAACCTGTTGCTTATTCAAGGGTAAGCAAAGTTTGAGAAGACTTTGCTTTCTCTTGCCTTGCATGGTGAACTGAATTTTCAACACTTTGGAACATAATCTGGTAATGTAGATACATTAATGAAATCCACTGGCATGACAGCTCATGCACAGTGGCATTTCTTCATTCTTGTAGGAAACACCGAGATTTTTGCGGTTCCATTTTGACTATTATTGGAAGAACTTTGATTTTCTTTGTGATAACGTGATCCTACTTCTGGAAGTGGTACTAAATAAGAATCATTATATCATACAATTCGTTGGCAAACACATGGCGTTTTATTTTATTGTTTGGCTTGTCTACGCAAGAAATGCAGCCTGGAAAATAATTGAAACTAGCTGGATTCACCTTGCTGCCAGATATTGCAGTTATATGTCTATATGTAAAATATGGATGTTGCTATACGACTGTAATGCTTATGACCGGAGATATGGTTTTCTAAGATAACTGTATCAACCTTGAGGTATATCTGATTAATCTGCTCTGTTATATTCTAGGCTCAGCTCACTGATGTAAGCAATTAGGCCTCTTTTTTTATGTGACTAATGTAGAAATTTCTAGTATTTCAGTACAAACAGTGATAAGCCCCCTTAATCTTGATTTATAATAAAATAGATGTAGCCATTTATGTGCTTCAACGAGAACAGTACGGAAATCAATGGTATTACTACAATGATTCATGTGGATTCATTTGTAATCTACATGAAAAGAAACAAGAGCTAGAAATTTAATGTAAATGTAAAACAAATTTATTTATTTGCTTGCTGGTATGGTGAAAACGAAAGAAATGGTTAAGGATACAATCAACCAAGAAATTCTCACTTCCTAGCCTGTTGCAGAGAAATAACTTAAAATTGCAAATTGAAATGATACTGCAAATTGTCCGAACTATATGCAACAAGGATTCCTGTAGAAATACATTTGCGAGGTTCAAAATTCCACGTTTTCTTACGAATATTAGGAATGTTATTCTTGTGGAATCAGGGGGTAAAGTTTTATAACTTTATATGTAGAAATTCTTGGAGTTAGAATTTCGGAGGGCTGCTATTCCGGATTCCTTTCTTAGAGCCACTACTGTACATAATTGGTATTTTGAATCAGATTCCATGGCAAAATTTCAGTGTTTCCAGTTCCAACACTCTACCATGCACAACCAAGATTTCGAAGTCTATGCTTGTTTGACGGCTAAAATTTGCAGTTTCTGGTTCTAACTCAATAGCACTACCATGCATTAATCTAAACTGGGAAGTCTATTTACAGTTCCTGAATATTGTACTCTAGGAAAACGAGAAATTTCAAGGTGAAAGAAGAACAAATTATGAATGTGATACGATAAGTTTAGAAATATGTACTCTTGGCGCAAATCAATGAGCTCATTGGTACTTACCTTTTGGAGTAGCAAATTATCATCCTATAAGTTAGACAGGTTGAGAATGCAGATTCATTGTCTTCTCTTTCCTTCTAGAAAACACCCTGGATGGTGTATTGTGCATTAAAGAGAGAAGTTATCTGCACAGCAGGTACAACGCCGCTGAGGGCTAGAGACAAAACGATACTCCCTCCGTTCACTTTTGTAAGTCGTTTCAGACAACTCAAAATAGGCTGTTTTGCATATTGTCTGAAATGTCTTCAAGGTCTTATAAAAGTGAACAGAGGGAGTAATAAACTTTTCTAGAGATTCATTGCTCATGCTTGCTGATTCTATTTAGTGGTACTCCTTGGATTTCTCTTTAGTGAAAAAAATCCACATGTTAGTAATTTTCTTTCTGCTGTCTACTCTGATTAAGTGATCATTATATCTGCGTACATGTGCTCTGGATTTTCATTCTAGTTTACTTGTTTTCTCTGCAGACATATTATCTGATGCAGTTTTCTGAGACGAAGGCACTAGGCGATGCTGTTGGATTTGGGTCCGCCTTTCTGTTTGCCTCTGTGTTTGGTATGTTTCACCCTCTTGCGCTTGTATCTTCACGAAATCGAAATCTGACGTCGCAGAACCTCCTGTTTGTTCAGGTATCAGGTTGTACAATACCCGGAAGCTGGTGCCATCCGGCCTTCTTTTAGCTCTCTCTCTAGGTGCCCTGGGAGTCTTTTATGCTGCTTACTTACAAGACAAGGTGTGAGCTAATTGCCAGACCAGCTCTACTTTTCTGTACTACTAACTGAAGATGCTTCCTTCAAGGTTCCCTCTCATAAATGGAAAAAATTTGGGGCCGAGCACCGACGGTCGGTGTTCCTCCCAACGTTGTAGTCTCAACAAACAGCATTTAGTGCCCCTCTGTTTGTTGCCAATGATAAGCTGTGGCCAAGCTTTCATTCGCCGATAGCGCTGATTGCAGCTGTTCAGGACTTGTGAGCTGAATGTTTCAGAACCTGTGAGATTTCTGCCAGTGGTCGGCCTAAACCGTCGGCATGGCGCGAAGAGGTAGGTTGCCTGTAACCTGTGGATCACTGCTCGGCGAGTACCGGCAGCAATACGCCGCGGACCGACCGTCGGGCGGGCGCGAATCATCACGCGTGCCCAGCCGTGCCGCGCCCATCTATCATCTAGATACTGGTTGCCTAACCAAATCTGGGGCCTGTGGTGAGTCGCGATGCGGCACCACTCTGTTGATGGATGCTAATTGGCCGTCCGCCCTACGTGTGATGTGATGTGATGTGGGTGTGGTACTGGTACCGCCGCTGCTTTGCACGCCGCTAACCGGACGCCCATCGGTTTCTAGGGCAGGCGACATGGGAGGCCTACTGTCGTTCCTTGGTAGGTGGTGGCTGTACTGTATTGTGCATTGGTAGTACAAATCCGGGTGTGTTCGCTTGTTCTTGGGCCACCGCATTATTGGTGTGAAGGCATATATGCATCGTACTACTTTTACTACTAATGCGGTGCCACTCTGTGGTACGTAGTACGTTTCACGTAGGAATGAATCATTGCAGTTATAGCTCTCTGACAGAGCGCACGCTGTTGCACAATGCCTCGTCGGTGTTCCACTTGTTCACCGGAGGTTCTGCCCCCCCTCCGTCGGGCATGTGGTTTTCGCACACGGTGCAGCGGGCAGCGTTGCAGGGGCGGAATCCGCAGCGAAGGCACAGGGTCTGGTGAGCAAGGTGGTACTACGTGACATTGGCCGCTCAATCATTCATGGCGTCCTCGTCGACCTCCACCGCAGAGAAAAGCGTACGGGGCGTGCCGGCTGGCACGAAAGTAACTGTCCTGAACTAACTGGCACATCAGCTGCGGTGGCGCTGGCCTTATACACGGGGGAAGGCCCAAACTGGATGGACCGGCGTTGTCGTCTCCTCTCTTTCGATCCCGTGGCCAGTTGGACGAGCTTGTTCTCTCCGTGTCCGCATCGACCACTCCCACGTGATAAAGCAACAAGAACCATTCGTCCCCATGCAGATAGATAAGGCGGTGCTAGCCAGCCATGCATCGTGCGCCTGGCTAGCTTCAGCATTTAGCTACTCGTCAGGCCGTCAACGACAGCGAGACGTGTGAAATTCCTCCGAGGAGCGGAAACGGAAGCCTGGCGGTGGACGGAGTTAAAGTCCTGGCATTTCCGGATGGAGAAAGAGGTTGCGCATTGATGTCCCGTGTTTGGGCACCATCAGCAGGTTCCCCTCGCGTTAACGTCCGCCCTCCCGTGCGCGGCAGCGGCAGCGGCCGTGGCACCCTGCACCCACCACCTCCACCACCCCCCATAACTCCGCGCACGGGCCCTCCGTTTCAGGCTCCCTCGCGCGGGCCAAAGCGCCCTTTTTCCGCCTGTTTGCGTGCGGTTTGCCACGGCACGGCGCGCGCAAGCGGCCACGGGGTTGACGCGCCCTAGAACGTCTCGTGGCCCGTGCCCCCTGGCATTCAGCTCTCACGGGGTTCCTCCCTGCCGGTGCCAGACGTGTCGCAAAATCGAAATTTTGAACCTACGTACCCATGCTAGAAAGCGGTAAAGTGGTAGTGGTACAAGTGTGTGTCAGTGGTGAGTGGACATTCAAACCAAAAAGTGTGTGCTGGATGAACAAGGGGCACCAGGTAGATTCGTGTTATCAGCCGAGACCGACGATTTCTTCTTGGAAGCAATCTACCAGGAGCAGCTACGTACTACACTGCAGGAATCGGCCACGTACGTGCTTGATGCGGCACTACACGCGCCACACCGGGGGAGGCAGGGGTTGCCGGCGGCGGGGCGGCGTCCTCTGCCGGGGCGCCGTCGGCCTGGCGGCCGGCTCCGTGGCGGGGGCGAACACCTCGTCCCAGATCTCCGCGAAGGCCCGGAGGATGGCGTCGTGGTGCCGCGGCGCGTTCAGCGCCAGGAAGCGCCGGAGCAGCTCGCGCAGCTCGTCCCCCGTCACGATCCCGTTCTCCACGATCATGTTCACCATCGACCGCCGGAAGTCGCCCAGCGGGTCCTCCGACTGCTTCACCACCGCCACGCTCCCGTCCAGCCTCCCGCTGCCGCCGCCGCCGCCGAAGCCGTTGCCGTTGCCGTTGCCGTTGCTGTCGCAGCTCATCGCTTTCCGGTGCTTCGGCGCCGGCGGCGGTGTCGGCGAGCGCTTCTCGTCTTCTTTGCTCTTGGATTTATTATTGTCCTCCTCGGCCTTGGCGCTCCGGACCGGCTCCAGCGGCGGCGGCGGGGGCAGCGGTCGCGGTGGCTGTGGCGTGAAGTGCGCGTCGCCTTCTTGCCTGCTGGCTTTGTCAACGCTCTTCACCCTCCGATGCTGCTGCGTTGGGACCTGCACGGACGGCGGCGGGAGCGGGCGCGGCCGCGGCGGCGAGAAGTCCCCGTGGCCCTCTTGGATGCTGGGCTTGTCGTCGCTGCGCACAGCTCGACGCTGCACGGGCCGCGACGGCAACGGCGGGGGCGGCGGCGGTGGCGAGAAGTGTTTTCTTGGGGGGCTCTTGGTCCGCGCGCACGACTTGATGCTCCGCTCGAGCTCGCTGAGCTCGCGCAGCAGGCCGGAGAAGCTGGGCGTGGTCGCGGAGCTCGCCCGCTTGCACTCGACCTCGTCGGCGTCGGCGTCGGCGTCGGCGTCCTCCCAGAGGAAGGAGGAGGAGGCGGAGGGCACGGTGAGCGTGCCGGTGGACGTGGACACCGACGGGTGCGTCCTGCTGGCCCTCCGCGACGTGGCCGTGGTCGCCGTGGACGCCTCCGTGCCGGAGCGCGGCGACGAGGCGGCCACCGCGACCGCCACGGCCTTGGGGTCCTTGCAGCCGCAGCCGAGCGCGAAGCCGACGCCGCCGAACCGCTTCCTCGCCGCGACGCCGTGGCTCATCCCTGTCGCTCCCGGTCACTCGCAGCTTCCCACAGTGATCTTGGACGGTGGCCGGCCGGCCTTATATCGCAGAGGCGCAGGCAGCTCACAGTGGCATATGGTGGCTCGCTCCCCTCGCTCCCGACCCCCGAGTTACGAAGTTATGAAGCCAGCGACGAAGAAGCTACCGAGCTCAGCTGCGTCGCATGTAGTAGAGTACATGTAGCACTGCCACTGCGTACGCGCACGCGGACGGATACAGTAGACGTGACGACGCGCGATCCGCACCGTCCGTCCGTCCCCCTTTCGCTTAAAGACACGACTGATGGTCAGTTGGATCGGATACTCCGCTAAGCTAAGCTAATAATTTCGACGTACTACTAGGCCGTGAAGCAGATCTCCTCCAATCTCCAAACCACTGTCGCGACGAGCAATAAATACGCGCAGAACCGAAAGCTGACCGGCCATTGTAGCTCGTCCTCATTACGCCGGCCAGTGAGCCGTGCCCTTCGCGGCGATGTTGGACAGATACAGCGGAACCACTCCCACAGAATACACCAACAGTGGCGCTGTCGTGTACTCATTGCGCGCACGTAGGGGTAGGGGTACGGGTACGTGTTATGTATGCCCCCGCGCATGTGCAATCGTACATTACATATGGACGCACTCGCACCGTGGAGCTACAACTGGGATGGTCCCTGCCATGGGTCTGCCGCACCTGTCTGGCGTAGAACCAGGATAGATTTTGTGCTCCGATTGTTCCTTCGGAGTCGGGTCAGGAATGGAGGGTGCCGCGGGCCGGCCGCCATGGAGCCGCTTGTCCTCACCTGGGAGCGGGGGAGCAAGGCCACCGGTTCCGCTGGATTTCTGCGACTTTCGGGCGGGCTCGCATGTGCCCGCCGTTGGCCGGACTGATCGACCCATCGACCGAATCTTCCGATCGTGAGTGTACCCGATGCTACCACAGTGCCAAGGAGGTGATTTCTTATCTTAATCAAAGCCGATCGCTGTAGTAGGTTCTGTAGCGGCTAGCTAGCTAACCACCCGTGTCGGTCCCGCGCCACAGATCCGACTAGGATCCTCTGATGGGCCTGCGCATGTGCTTCTAGTTTTTGTATATCTGCGGACATCGCTCTCGTGATAAAATTAAGGCCGGCTTCCCTGAGGCAGGTGGCGCTCCATTTACGCCGCCACCGTCCGCCGGATGAATGTGCTCGTATCCTGCAGCGGCGGGGTGGTACGGCGGTCCATCAATCTCTACGGTCAAATCGTTCGAGTTGAAGGCCCATAAAAGCCCCTGGGGGTTGCTCCTGCTCCGAGATCCACCATCTTCCTCGGGCCGGCCGCAGAGGTTGTGCTCGATTGCGCTTCTGCGGACTGCGGTGCGACCACCGCAAGATCGTTCCGGCTGGTCTGACCCCAGGTTTCATCATGGCAAAACCGGATGGATGGATGATGGAAGGAAGTGCGACCGAATTACTGGTGGAGTAATGAAGCTGCTCGGATGCACGCCTTCCGGAGGTCGTACGTAATCCCCCTTTTGAGGGGAAAATCCTTGATTAGCTCCACCGACTGTGTTTTATAGTAGGAATTAAAATCTAAACTTTGACGGTACTATGAAACCGCCCATATCATTTTGAATTTTTTTATATACCCAGCCTGTTTTAGATAGCAGTGGTTCCGCATGTCTTCAAAGAATATGAGAACCATTTTTTTACGGGTGAGAATATGAGAAGCATTTAAAACCGAAACTCTGTGTTTTATGTGTCCAACAATGCTAGATCAATTGCTATCATGCACAGCACATGATGAAATACCAAAAAAAAATATAAATCACATGTCATCGCAAATGGAAGAGAGGGCGGATGACACATGCGCGCGACACGCAACTTCCGTGTGACGGATTACGAGGTGAGTAATGGCGGTGGGCGAGTGGGGGAGGGATTTCTTAGCCCCCCTCACGCTTCAAGTCCCCACTCAATTGCGTCGCCAGTCTCATCCCCTCCTGCCCACCTAGGTCAAATCGCCAACGTGCTGCTCGCCGGAGAAGCCGATGTCGACGAGGGAGCAGCAGATGTGGGTGCTAACCGACAACGACGAGGAGAGGATGGGGAGGTTGGCGGAGATCGACAGGTGGTTCCCGACCACGGAGGCCCTCAACAAGGTGTCGTTTATGATGAGAGGGAGGATGGACGACGACGAGCTGCTGATGTGCTTCCTCGATTACGACGTGCAGCCGACCGTGAGGGTTCTCCCGTGGGCTGTGCTGGAGGTAGAATCACTGATCCCAGAGCAGAGGTTCAAGTGGAGGGTGTTCAGGTCCCTCCACTACAGACAAGCTCAGCCTCCAATGGAGGCGGGGGAGGTTGTGATGAGTTTACTGGCGCCAGGCTCGAGGGTGGCGCCGATCAAGATTGTCGACGGTGAGGTGGATCGGCGCTGATCTCCCGAGGCGACGCTTCCGCTCTGCCGTCAGCCGGCGCTGCTGTGGGTCCGGCTGCCGCGCCCTTGCCTGCCCCTGGGGCTCGCGTGTCAGTGCCGCAGGCCGCGAAACCTTCGGGCTTGGCACTCCTGAAGAGGGCGAGGGAGTACGTCGCCATAGACCAGTAAGCGCTTCGTCCTGATCCTTCGTTCCTGTTTTTGCCATAGTTTCTTGATGTCTCCCTTTGCACTGACAGGCCAACGTCGGTGGTGAAGAAGAAGAAGGGGACGGCCGCAATAACTGAGGAGGGTAAGCGGGCCGTCAACCTGGCCACAGCCGCCAGTGAGGTGGCGTTGAAGGATGCCGAGGACGCTAAAGAGCGCTGCCGGGTGGCGGAGGCCGAGCCGGAGACCCTGCGCACTGAACGTGCTGTCGAGGCTCGTCAGCACAAGGCACGGGAGGAGAAGCTGAAGGCTCGAGAAGACGCGGTCGCCGGACATGAAGTCCTGTGAAGCACTGCAGGAGCTCTACGGGAAGGGCTTGAAGAAGTCGTTGGTGACCGACGAGGAAGGCCCCGCCGAGCTACTCCCCCAACTCATCACGACGCTCGAGGACGTTGTTAATGGGATTGGCCCTGTGGTGGAGGAGGAAGCCCGCGCGCTCTCCTCCTCGGCTATGACGCACGTCTTCATCCACCTCCATCTTCGTGACCCAGCGTCGACCTCGATGCCCTGCTCGAGCCCGTGGACGAGGAGCACTATGAGGCTGCTGCCGAAGCCGTGAAGGACCGGGTGGAGGCCCTGCTGGAGAAATTCCTTGCCATCGACCCCGTGCCTCCGGCTGACGGTGCCGCCGACCCTGCGGCCCCGACTGTCGGCACGGGCGACGGCAACGTCGTCGACGAGGGGGCACACCTTGCAGGCGACGGCGGCGCCCAAGGCTAAGGAGAAGGCTTGCTGGCGATACTTCCCTCTGCTTTTATTTCCTGCAACATGCACTGTGCCTCGTGGAGGCGTTAAACTTGTGTTTGGTATCTGAAGGACAATATGTCTTGTAATAATTTGTTAGGATTCCGTGATTTCCTTCCCGTTTGCTTGGTGTTCTACGTCGGCAGGGCCCGGCCCCGCGCATACCTCAGCCGCCATTGGGTTGTCCGGATCACCAGGACAAGACCAATGGGTGAGGGGCTACGTGACCAGTTAGGCTCCTGAGTCGCGATGCTCAGGAGTCCCCCTTGACGCGCAAACGGCCTGTGGGAAGGAGATGCGAGAGTAGTCCTAGTATTCTGCGTTGGAAGGGCCCGACCCCGCGCGTACCTCAGTCGCCGTTGGGTCATCCGGATCACTAGGACGAGACCAAGGGGTGAGGGGCTACGTGACCAGTTAGGCTCCTGAGTCGCAATGCTCATGAGCCCCCCTTGATGTACAAACAAACCTCCATACCTGTCCTCGCCGAGGTTCCGCTCGGGATGGGGGCGCGACTACTAGGTCCGGGGGACCTGGCAGGGTGGCGTACGCCATGCGTGACCTGAGCGCAGCCCCCGTGCCCAGCCCTCTCGCACGACTCTCCCGAGGGGAAAGTGTTGCGACATGGCTGGACACCAAGCCGGGTGGCTCCTTGAGGTTGATGCGGCCATGGGGCCGCCCTCAGTTGTTTATCACCAGCGCGCAGCATAACACTTCCGCACTTGCATGGGCATAGCCGCTCCTCGACCGTGTCGACTGCCAGCGCAGAGCATGGTGCTTCCACTGGTACGTGGGTGAGGGCTCCCTCTGAGTGGAGCCCCGGGGAATGTAAAGCCTCGCCCTGACACGTGGCTTGCACGACAGGGCCAGACAAGGTGTGTCTGGGCACTCGTGAGCCAACGCGGGGCTCACGAGGCCCTACCTCAAGGCGGGTTGCGCCTGACTTGGTTCTTGACAGCTGTGGTGGACCCGCGAGATGGTTAGACAACCTGCGCCAAATGAATCTCCTGAGGTGATCGCATGAGAAGGCCGAACACCAACGACCCCAAGAGGTGACATGAACGGGGCCGGCCCGCCAGACAGAGCTCGGTCGTTGGGTTTATTGATGCTGTAGGGACGGACCCGACCACAGACGCCGTACCCAGTCTTCTTATGTGAAAAATCCTAAAGAAAGATAACTAACGTGCGACTCCATGGTGACGAGGCACAGGGTCGCGCGCCCTGGCTCGTCCTCCCGTGATTAACTCATGCGAGAACAAGGCACCAAGGGCCATGGGAGGTGACGTACACGGGAGCTGGCCCGCGAGCCAGAGCTCAGCCTCTTGGGTTTAGCGACACTGCAGGGACAGACCCGAGCACAGATGTCGTGCCAGTCCTTAATCATGAGGCGGTCGTGGGTGGGTTTGCGAGGGCGTACGGCATGCATGGTATCGAAGTACAGGCCAGGCATAATCTTAAGGTAACTCATCGAAGGAGGTAAGCTAGCTTGGATAAATGCGAGAACGATACATGCCACAGGGACGAACCCACGCGGCCTGGGGATGATGCAGTCCGAGGGCCGCCCCCAACAGAGTAAGCTAGAGATGCAAAAGGGATACACGTCACAGGGATAGGCCCGTGCGACTTGGGGATAATGCTTCCCAAGGGGCGCCCCAACTGAACGAATTGGAAAGAGTCACCTGGTACTGTTGCTGAAGGGAGGTTGAAGTGGCTGGGGACGCATGCGGAAGGAGTGGCTCCTCACGAGTCACCCGGGTCCTGAGCCTCGGGAGGCATCGGGGGCCCGGGCGACTCATAAAGAACCGTCGCCATCTTCGCTAGGACTGCGTGGTGCCTGGCCTCCTGAGCTGCCAGAACGCTCCGCAGGTGGCGCTGGAAGGTGACATCCATGTTCGGCAGACCGAATGGCATGCGAACATAGCTGTGAGGTGGACCCTCGCACCGACCAACGCGCGAAGGCCAGAAACACTCCTTGGATGCTGCCCAGTTGAGTCCTGGGACGCCGACGCAGACGCGCAGCTTGTCATCCTCGCCAGGACAAGGAGCTGCGCCATGTGGTGGGCTACGGTTGCCGCGCGTGATTCTCGCCTCTTGGAGCTCTTCGATTGCCTTGGTGATGAACTCCTGAGCACTAGGAACTCCACGCCTTGTGCCCTCATGAAGGAAGCGTGCGTTGAAGCATGCCTCCACATGGTGCCCGAGCGCCTCCCTCGTGACATTGGCTAGGTCAGAGGCCCTCCAGAAAAGAGCCCCTGAGCCCAGCCTAAGGAGGGCGCCGGGCACACCTTCCTATGCAAGAGAGGGAGGCGCCCCGTCCGCGGGAGCGGGTCCTAAGGTGTTGCCGCTGGAGACACCGCTCTCCTGAAGCTCCTGGCTGTGCAGCTACTTCTTATTCTTGGGGACAGCCTCAGGAGGGTAGATGGCGCCTTCGTTATCTGGGTCTTCGGCCGCTGCAGCCTGGTAAGCGCGCTCGAGAGAGCACACCATGTCCTTTTCCTCGTAGGCGACCATGATGACGCCGCAGCTTCCTGGCATCTTGAGGACATTGTAGTCGTGATGAGTCACTACCATAAACTTGGTCAGGGCTGGATACCCAAGGATGGCATTGTATGGCAGGCAGATGTGGGCGACGTCGAAGTCAATGAGCTCGGTGCAGTAGTTGTTGCGCTTGCCGAAGGTGACAGGGAGGCGGACCTGCCATATCGGGGTGGTGGAGCCGTCGGTCACTCCTGAGAAGGGCTTGGTTGACTGCAGCTGATCATACGACACTTGGAGGCAGTCGAACGTTTCGACAGAAAGGACATTGAGCCTTGCGCCGCCGTTAATGAGGGTCTTGGTGACGAGGAAGTTGCTGATGATGGGTGAGCAGAGCATCGGGAGGGTGCCGGCAGTTGCCGCGCACTTGAGCTGGTCAGATGAGCTGAAGGTAATGGTGTACTTGGACCACCTGAGCGGGCGCATGGCCTCGAGGCTGGGGAGGGTCGCGTTCACCTCACGAGCAAACTGCTTGAAGATGCGCTGGGAGGCTGGGGCCTGAGCGCCACACAGGATGCAGGAGACAACGCGAGGCTCTTGGAAGCCCCCAGCCCCTCGTCCTGGTGATGGTCATTGTTCCTCCTTGGTGGTGGCAGCAACGGAGGGAGGCCAGCATTGCCCTGAGCGTGGTCCTCGCGAGGCTGGTCCCTCCAGGCGCCCTCGCGAGGCTGGTCCTGCCAGCGATCCTCGTGAGGCCGGTCACACCACTCCTGGTGAGGGCCGTGGTCGTCCCAACGTCCTCCACTTCGGCCTCCTCCACGGCCGTAGCCTCGATCGTTGCGCTCGGGGCGTCGACCGAAGCGCCCGTCGCGGATGGCCCTAAGCTCCTAACAGTCCTTGGTGTTGTGGCTGTGCATGTTATGGAAGGCGCAGAACGGGCGGTTGGTCTTGGATGATTCGAGGTGGTCGTAGCCGCGCTTCATTTCTGGCTCCGCCGCGAGCACGACAGCCCCCTTGCGCTTTACGTCCTTGGTCTTGGCCTTCTTGTCTTCCAGGTCGGGCAGGGAGAGGTGTCCCTCCTCAGCTCTCGCGCACTCAGTCGCTGTTGGGGATATTACTGCTAGGCGTAAACCGGCCTATCTGGGCCGGGTCAACTTCATTAGTAGTTCCAGAAGTGATAAAGCCCAAGAAGGCAGATGAGGGCCTAAGGCCCGTAGCCGGTTCAAGACTTGTAGCTGTAAACCGGAATTTGTATATAAACTTGTATTGTAAGTTAGGAAGAAGGAGAGACCAACCCGGATATGAATATCGACCGGTGTTGGGACTCTGTGAACCGACGGGTGTCACCCGTGTATATAAGGGGACGACCCGACGGCGGTTCAAGAACAACAGACAACAACTCAAGACATAGGCGAAGCTTGTTTGCTCCCTAGTCATCGAAACCCCATCAGTTCCATCACAACTAGACGTAGGCTTTTACCTTCATTGAAGGGGCCGAACTAGTATAAACTCTCTTGCGTCCATGTGTCCGCTTTAACCCCTTCAAGCTAACCCATCGCGATGGCTCCGCGACTAAGTCCTTTCTCTAGGACATCTGCCATGACAAAACCACGACAGTTGGTGCCCATCGTGGGGCAATCGCACGATGGTTTCCAATTTTTGGAGGGCCGCTTTGAAGGACTCGAGGGCTACGCTGTAGGCCGGATGACTAAGAGTCGTCGCGGCAAGCTCTACATCGACGACGCAGGCTAGGCCCCGAGGCCGGCTCAATTAAGTACGGGTACTGGGTCCCCTTTGGTAGCATTCACGTTTTCATTGGCAAGATCGGTGAACCGGGCCCTGAGCCGGACATCTGCACCGACCTCGTCGAGACGGCTCAGCGTGCGCGATCCGCCCGGGTTAAACCGGCCATGAAGCGTGCCTTCGTGGGAGTCATCCATGGAGGAAGTTATGAGGACGGATCGGAATTTCGCGGCGCGACCGTCGTTTGTTCCGGTGACGAATCTTCGACCAGAGAAACCGAATCTCTTTATCACCTACAAGATGGCCGGATTGGGAGCTGTTCCAATGGCGACAATATTCCGGACCCCTCTGATCTGCCCAACCGGGTTGGAATATTCATGGCCGGAACACAAGCAGCGCTTCATTCTTCGACAGCTGCGGCAACGATCTCCGGTTCAGCAGCGGCGACGGCTGTCGGGGCAGGAGGCCCTGTGCGCCCGCCGGCTCAGGTTCTATCAGAACTATTTGATGTGTTGGCTGTGCTTATGGCGGAAGTTAATCCGCCGGATCAGGACGTTCACAACGCGGAGATTGCAAAGGTAAAGGAACAGATCACCCAGGCCAAGGCGGATCTGGGGGCTGAGGACACCAGGATGGCCGCCGAGCGGGCCGCTTTAGACGCACAGACTTACAGGCTTATGTTGGACCAGAGCGCGTCGCATGAAGTCATGAGGAGGAAGCACCGATCCCGCTTACCTCTGATTTTCGAGGCCAGAGACCTTTTCAACACTCCAGGACCAAGAGCCGGCAATCCGCTGGAGGGAAACCGGGCAGAAGCCCCTGGGACCGGTGCATCGGTTCAGCCTCGTCAGATGGACCCACCTCGTCAAAACACCGTTATACCTCAGGCTGCTTTAACACCTCCGGGTCACTACTCCAACCCAATGGACAATCTTGTTGCCGCTGCTGCACGGCTAGAGGCCATTCCAATTGAAGGTGACTCGTCGCAGGCAGTAGAGACGCGACGGGTCAAGGAACTTCTGAGGACAGCTTTGGCCCAACAGGAAGCGTACTCGTACAGCCGCGACCGGATCCACTCGAACCCCCGTCCAAGCCGGAGCTATAGTAGACATATGGATGAACCAGCAGTGTCGAGTAATGAACAACGTGGGGCACCCCATGACAACAACCCGGCGGGTGGTGCTGATAACGCTCAAGGAGTGGTGGACCGGGCCCGCGCGCGTAGGGAGGCCGAGTTAGCCACACAGCATCAGGCTCGGCAGCTCACGCCGGTTCGTCCAACCACCTTGAATGAACCTGGTGTTACTTCTAGTTCTTTGGGGGTGCCTTGCCTTATCCCCGCTTTACGCAACGTGTGCCTGCCCAAGGATTTCAAAGGCCCGCGCAAGGTACCAAATTACACGGCGGATCAACCTCCAGAGACATGGGTGGAGAGCTATGAGATGGCCATGGAGATGCTTGATGTGGATGACGCGGCGTGTGCGAAATACTTCACCATGATACTTGAAGGAACGACCCGTACTTGGTTAAAAAGCTTGCCGGCTAATTCTATTAGTTCATGGGCCCAATTACGAGCCCGATTTATCAGCAATTTCAAGGATACCTGTAAACAGCCTATGTCGATAGTGGATTTAGCTGCATGCGTCCAGGAGGAAGGAGAATCAACGACTCATTGGGTGCGTCGGGTTTCATAAGTGTTGCACTCCTCAGACTGCATCAACGCTGACACCGCAGTATTAACCCTAGAAGGCAACTGCCGGTTTGGGCCCCTGAAGCTGAAGTTGGGACGGATGAAGCGTCATTGAACCGACATGGGGACCCTCATGGCCACTTTGGTGAAATATGCTGATTCTGATAGTACCAAGGATCCCGAATCTGATGATGACAAGACAGGGAAAGGGAAGAAGAACAGCAGCTCCAAAGGTGAGCGGCATCACTGGGCAGGCAATGGTGGTGGAGGCAAGCGTAAAGCGGATGGTAACATGGACTTTGTGGCTAATACCAACGCACAGGACAATGGCCAGCGATGCAAGGGTAGACCGAAAAATCATAATGGAGCACCCAACCCTAACCCAAACCGCCTAAACTATCTGCTAAGCCAGCCCTGTCCAAGACATGGGACGAAGGAGGCGCCAGCAAACCACCTTTGAAAGGATTGTTTTATTATGCAGGAGTTCAAGAATTCTAATAATTTCCGGTATGATCACGAATCTGGCGGTGGCTCGGGATCCGGGCCGGGTTACGGTGGAGGAAGTTCCGGTTCAGGATTCAATGGTAATCCGGGCGGACATAATGGTCAAAATAGTCAGAACAACCAGGGTGGTTACAACCAACAGCAGCAACAGTCAGGTTACCAGAGCAACCCAAAGCAGTTGAGTAGTGGGCAGTACCATGTCTTCACCATTAGCTTGGACAAGCGAGACCAGAAGGTTCAGAGGCGGGCGGTCAACTCTGTTGAACCGGCCATACCCCGTTATCTACGTTGGTCGGAACAACCAATCATATGGAGCAGAGAGGATCACCCTCCCCAGGTCGATAATCCGGGTCAGTTGGCTCTAGTGGTGGCGCCTCAGGTGGGAGGTTATAAGTTCACCAAGGTGCTCATGGACGGAGGGAGCAGCATTAACATCCTGTATTATGAGACCTTCCGTCGTATGGGACTAACAGATAAAAATCTCAAACCGTCTAATACAGTGTTCCACGGCGTAGTGCCAGGCAGATCAGCATATCCCATTGGTAAGATAGCTCTGGAAGTGGTCTTTGGGGATGACCATGATTCCAGGTCGGAGACATTGACGTTTGAAGTGGTGAAAATCCAGAGTCCATATCACGCCCTGTTTGGGCGACCGGCTTACGCCAAGTTTATGGCACGACCCTGTTATGTGTACTTGCAGCTCAAGATGCCGGGTCACAGGGGGAGAATAATGGTTCACGGAAGCCGCAAAATCGCTTTGGAATGCGAGGAAGGAGATGCGGCTTATGTAGAGTCGGTTTGTGCCACCGAGGAGTTGAAGTACTATAAAGACAATGTTGATCCGGCGGACATGACTCCGTTGAAGAAGCCAACTACGGCGCATGATTCGGCCCTGAAGTTCAAATCGGCAGCAGAAACTAAGCTTGTTGACTTCGTACCTAGCGATTCGTCCAAGCAGTTCAGCATCAGTGCCAACTTGGATCCAAAATAGGAAAGTGCGCTCATCGAGTTCATCCGTGAGAATCGGGACATTTTTGCATGGAAGCCCTCTGACATGCCAGGTGTACCGAGGCAACTCGCTGAGCACACACTTAATGTGGATCCTAAATATAAACTAGTGAAACAGTTCCTCCGTCGGTTTAACGAAGAAATACGCAAGGCGATTGGAGAAGAGGTAGCCATGCTCTTAGCAGCTGGCTTTATTGTTGAAGTTTTTCACCCTGAGTGGCTTGCCAATCTGGTGCTGGTCCTCAAGAAAAATGGCACCTGGCGCATGTGTGTGGATTACACAGATCTTAATAAGGCTTGTCCAGCAGATCCTTTTACCCTCCCCTGTATTGATCAAATTATTGATGCTACGGCGGGTTGTGAGCGTTTAAGTTTTTTGGATGCGTATTCTGGCTATCATCAGATCAAAATGGCAGTTAAGGACCAGGAGAAGATAGCATTTATAACTCCCTTTGGATCCTTCTGCTATGTGTCTATGCCCTTCGGGCTCAAGAGTGCCCAGGCAACTTACCAACGGTGTGTACAAAATTGTCTTCACAAGCAGATTGGCCGTAATGTACATGCTTACGTGGATGATATCGTGGTTAAGTCCAGGGAGAAGGAGACTCTGATTGATGATTTGAAGGAAACCTTTGATAACCTGAGAACATACAAGATGATGCTTAATCCGGACAAGTGTGTCTTTGGTGTACTGGCGGGCAAGCTATTGGGTTTTCTGGTGTCCAACAGGGGAATTGAGGCTAATCCGGAGAAGATCACGGCTATCACCTCCCTGGCTAAACCGAAGTGTATCAACGATGTTCAACGCCTGGCAGGCCGGATTGCCGCGTTAAGCCGGTTTATCAGTCGTCTTGGTGAGAGGGCAATCCCTTTGTATCAGATGTTGAAAAAAACGGATCAGTTTGTTTGGAGCTCCGCCGCTAATGAAGCATTTGAGGACTTAAAGCGGCAGTTGGCCAATCCACCTGTGCTCGCCGCTCCCATTGACAAGGAGCCGTTACTGCTATATGTTGTTGCTAATGCTCGGGCGGTCAGCATGGCTATTGTGGTGGAGCGAGAGGAGGCAGGCAAGGAGCATCCGGTTCAACGACCGGTCTATTATATCAGCGAGGTGCTAATCGAGTCCAAGCAAAGGTATCCGCATTGGCAGAAGCTGGTGTATGGAGTTTTTATGGCAAGCGGAAGCTTAAACAATATTTCCAAGGTCACCCAATTACGGTGGTCAGTTCTGCTCCTTTGGGAGATATCATCCAGAACCGGGAAGCAACTGGCTGGATTGCAAAGTGGGCCATAGAGTTGGGGCCGTACGGTTTGAAGTATGTGCCTCGGACAGCGGTTAAGTCTCAAGCACTTGTTGATTTCATCAATGATTGGACGGAAATGCAAGCACCTGAAGAAAAGCCAGATCACATGTATTGGACCATCCATTTTGACGGATCCAGGCAGTTGGAAGGCTCGGGGGCTGGAGTCGTATTAACTTCCCCACGAGGTGATAAGTTTTGTTATGTTCTTCGCTTAATGTTCCCTTGTACTAACAATGCAGCTGAGTATGAAGCCTTGCTTCATGGTCTCCGGATGGCTAAGGAGATGAATCTAAGTCGAGTTAAGTGCTTTGGTGACTCGGACCTTGTGGCTCAGCAAGTGTCTGGCACTTGGGACTCCAAGGACCCACTCATGGTAGCGTATCGTCGGGAGGTGGATACTGTTGCAGGTTATTTCAAAGGCTATCAGGTGGACCACATGGACCGGCGGAAAAATGAAGCGGCGGACGCTTTAAGCCGGCTGGGCTCTCAGCGCAAACCGGTCCCGCCCAATGTTTTTCTGGATGTGCTACACAACCAGTCGGTCAAGATCCCTGGTGAAGAGGATTTGGCTATTCCTGATCCGGAGGCTCAATTGGTGGCGGCTCTTCATGTTATTCCGGATTGGACGCTTCCTTACCTGGCATACAAGAACCGGGGCGAGTTGCCAGAGGATGAGATTCTGGCCCGGCAGATAATCCGGCGATCCAAGTCCATGGCTATCATCAACGGCGAGTTGCATCATTGCAGTGTATCAGGAGCTTTTCAACGTTGCGTGTCTCCTGAAGAAGGCCGTGAAATTTTGCGTGAGATCCACGAAGGAGATTGTGGTCACCATGCCGGTTCAAAGTCTTTGGTGGATAAAGCATTTCGCCATGGCTTCTATTGGTTAACTGCTCATGCTGATGCGGAGGATCTGGTCAGATGATGTGATGGTTGCCAAAGGTTTTCAAGACGTGCTCATGTACCGGCTCAAGAATTAAGAATGGTTCCAATTACTTGGCCGTTTGCGACTTGGGGGCTGGATATGGTTGGGCCTTTCAAAAGGTCCAAAGATAAGAAGACCCACCTCCTGGTGGCGGTTGACAAGTTTACAAAGTGGGTGGAGGCAGAACCTGTTAGCAAGTGTGATGCGGCCACGGCGGTTCAGTTCATCAAAAAGATGATTTTCCGGTTTGGCTTTCCGCACAGTATTATCACAGATAATGGTACCAATTTTTCCAAAGGTGCTATGAAGCAGTTCTATGAACGGGAGCACATCCGGCTCGACGTTTCATCAATGGCACATCCACAGTCCAATGGTCAAGCAGAAAGAGCTAATCAAGAGATCTTGAGAGGCATCAAGCCCCGGCTCATGGTTCCTTTGTAGAGAACGCCAGGTTGTTGGGTAGAAGAATTACCATCTGTGTTATGAAGCATCAATACAACACCCAACAGATCAACAGGATACACACCGTTCTTCATGGTTTATGGAGCGGAGGCGGTTCTCCCCAGTGATATCCGTCATGATTCACCTCGTGTAACGGCTTATATTGAAGTGGACAACGAGACAGCACGACAAGATGCTTTGGACCGGTTGGATGAAGAGCGTGACATCGCAGCCGCCCGATCGGCGATTTACCAACAGGATCTTCGTCGTTATCACAGTCACCGAGTCAGAACCAGAACCTTTTAGGAAGGAGATTTGGTGCTTCGACTCATCCAAGATCAGACTGATATGCATAAGTTATCCCCACCTTGGGAGGGGCCTTTCGTGGTCAGCAAGAATCTGCACAACGGGTCGTACTATCTGATCGATATTCGAGAGCATAAAGACTCACGTACATCAGAGGAGGAGACTAACAGGCCGTGGAACATAGCTCATCTTCGGCCTTACTATACCTGAGCCATTGGCTATACTTATGTACATATTACGACAATGTATATATTATGATTCAATATAATAAACCGGAACCTCAGCTAAAGCGGGGTATCTGTTCTTTTACATCATGTGAGGTTACACGGAGTTGCTCTAAAGCGGCCTCCGGTTTACCCCTTGAGTTCGCTTTTTAAAAGCATCATGTTATATCACTTGGGGGTTTGGTCGTGTCCGAACCAATACCATGCCTCTTGATAGGCGAGAGCCACCAAATCACTTGGGGACTTGGTCATGTCTGAACCAGTCATGCCTCTTGATCGGCTTAAGGCCACAGAATCACTTGGGGGCTTGGTCGAACCCGAACCATGACCATGCCACTTGATCGGCATAAATGCCACGATTTCATTTGGGGACCTGGCTGACTAGAACCATAGTTACACCTAACGGGAGCTTGGTCGTGTTCGGCCATGGTAACACCATCTGATCAGCTCAAATAAACCTTTTTTTGCAACGTTTTGTCATTGCACTTGATTTACACTTTTCTTTGAAGGTTTTTTTTGCTTTTTTTTGCGTTTTTTAAACCGACAAAGTTTTTTAACCAATCAATTGACGGAACACAGTTCACGTCAATCCGGAGACTATTTGCCCGGTTTGATCCTTGTTGTTAACATCCTCTTATGGAGTAACACGGTGTTTATTATAACCCGGCACGGTTTACATGGTAAACCAGCATCATATATATACAGGAGCTGTTATCTCCTCCAACAGTGTGGGTTTGCAAAACTCCGCTTCAAGATTGGCCAAGCCAACTTCATGCTCAACGAGGGCAGGTATTATGTATCACAAAAATTTGGTCATATACTTAAGAATTTTTTTTGGATGTTTTGACTTCATATATGCAGACATCATATTCCGCCGGACGGTACAACCGCAGTGGCACTTGAAGAGTTTTTATTGCAGAAGGTGCTTTGGAAAGTTCATCACCACAAGAAGAACAAATTATGCATGAAGGCATATCAACATCAAAAGTATCAGCTAGCCTATTACAAGGCAACACGGTGCCCATAATAATATCATTGTTTTTCGCAAAGGAGAGGCAGTTTCAAAACCGGCTTCCGGTTCAAGCTTGGTCACCAGCCTGGCCTGATGGTTGTGGGTCACCCTGTGCCGCTTCAGCCTCCGTTTCTCTACCCAGTGGCTGGAAATCAACAGTTGTCCAGTCTATTCCCATTAATGCTTGAAAAACAGCTTCATCGTGGATCAGCAATGACGGGTCAATATCGGGAGCATAAGTGTGCTTACGGATTGGAGGGATAAGATTTTCCGACTCATGAATTGGGGCAACTATTCGCTTGTTCTGATTATCATATTGAGCTTGATAACGAGACAAGTCTGCTTCTTCAGCCAGTTGACAAGCTAGCGGACGCACCTCCCGGTTTATGGCTCGCTGATCCGCTTCACTAAATTCTGACCCATCTTCTTTCAAGCTGGGATAGCCCTGAGCCGCTTCAATAGGATCAAAATCCGGCACCCAGGCTTTTGCCCGCATTAAGGCATTGATCGCACCGGTTCGAGCAGCAGATTTCTTCAGCTCTTCAACCCGGGCGGGAAGCACCGACAGTTTCATCAGGGTATCTTGAATCAAAGTGGGCGCCGGTTTGTTGTGAGATGCGGTACAGATGATCCGCTATGCGCCAATATACAGCTGTTCGACCAACGTGTAGACGGCCTTCAATTTTTTCCGCACATCTGAACCCAAATGACCAGTGTGTGTCCCTGAAATATCATAAGGGTTAAACCGGCAGCTCTGTAAGAAGGCCGAGTCAATTCAGAAGTCAAACTGGCTTACCAAAGATAGCAGTGGTCATAGTATGCACGTGCCGCTTTATACTGGTCAATTCATCCGCCACCGGTTTTAGTGCAGCCTCAGCATCCTCTGCTCGTTTGATTAAAGTGGACTTTTCAGTGGCCCAATCCGCCTGTTTCTTCTTGAAGCTCTCCTTAAGCTGCTCCATGGCGCTTAAAGTGCTGGCTAATTCCTCTTTTGCTTTGGAGGTTTCAGCTTGTTGGGTTTTCAGGTTTTCTTGGAGGTCGGCGATTTGGTTTTCTTTCGTCTTCAGCTCAGCCTGCATGCAGACAGTTATATGCTTCAACAAAACGGTACAAGGATTGAAGTACCAACCACATAACAAGTTATGCACTTGGCACTTGGGGGCTAATGCATATTCGATCTTCATCTTTCAATTGCTTACAAAGTCCCAAGATCAATACAAGTATTCAACTTGGCACTTGGGGGCTAATGGCTATTTGCTCGTATATATTTTGATACGGCAATTTCAATTACTTAAAGTACCAGTTTAACTACGCTAAGTTGAACCGGCCCTTGGGGGCTACATGAGCGAATTTCAAAGCATCGAGATTTATATTAGTAAGTCCTGGTTTGAAAGAATATTACAAATCGGCCCTTGGGGGCTAGGAGAGTCAGCAAGAATGGAAGCATACAAGCAGGAAGGAGCATATGGAAGTTACCTCATATTTATCTTTCATCATATTAACCAGACCGGCTTCATAGTCGTGACTGGTATACAACCGGTTCAGATAGCCGGAATGGATATCTTGGGCGTTCAGAGCAGCATAAGTCGTCAGATCAGCGTTCCACTTGCCTTTGCCAAAGGCAGCAAATTCTTCCTTGGCAGAATGTTTGGATAAAGCGACAGGATTGCTTGGCTCAGTATGGCCAGTGCCAGTAATGACAACCTCATCATCCTGGGTACCGCCGGTTTGCACTGGGGCTGTTGGCTTGTTAGTAGGTTTTGCTGGACCGGTGGAGCTTTCAATCTAGATGGAACCTGTGGGCTGATTGACAGGACCTGAGGCATCAGTAGGTCTCTCTTCAGCAATAAGATCATCGTCTTGCTGCGGTGGATCGTTGGGTATATCCTCAGGAATAGCCGCTTCAAGATTGGGTGTCTTGCCTGGTTCAAGAACGACATCTTCTTCGGCCGCTTTGTCCAGGCGGGCCTTCTTGCTTGGCCTAGGTTTGGCCTTGAGAAGAATAACAAAATCAAATACATCATATGTTCTAAGGTGATGTACTGCAAACATCACAATAAGTATAGCTTACCCAAGCACCATTTTGAGCGGTGGGAGCTGAGTAGCCGATGACTCGCCAGAAGATGAGTGGGAAGTAACCTGGTAATCGGAGTCAGACGGATTAAGAGGTTGACGAAAGCAGCCCGCTTTAGGACAAGCACTGACAAGCAAATTAGAGACCTCTGAATGGCGTTTCTGAACCGGACTATTCGGTAAATCGGCGGAGGTAATTACCTCGCCGCTGTGCCGGGTTGTGCGACGAGCTTCGTGTTGTTGGGTCTTCATAAGAAATTTAGGATCCAAATAAGCAAGAGGATGAGAAAATTTAACTTTCCGGTTTGCCTGATGGATTTTTTGTGAAGGCAAAGTTTCTGAATCGGAAGAGAGAATAATTACCTCTGCAACATCCGCGTGGCTGGCTTCGGCATCATCCTGACAAATATCATCATCAATAAGACGCATGAAAAATAAACCAAGTGAGTCAAGCTCTACCTCAAAGTCCGGATTATCCACATCATCATCAGGGGCTGGATTAGAAGATGCAGTGGTTCTTTTCCTGTGGGCAGTCTTCTTCACAGCTTTAGTCTTTTGCCGAGTTGCTCTTTCCGGTTTGTTTGGTTTTTCTGGTTTCTCCTGCGGCAGTTTCTTGCTCCAAAATGGATCATTGCCCTGATTACACAGACACTGATATTAAACAAAGACCAGATATATCATTAACATATTCAGCAAAAAGAAAAATTAAAGTCTTACAACTGGCGGTTTGTTGGTGGCACAGAAGGGAAGCAGGCCGCTTCTAGCACAGACGTGTTCCGGTTCATTCAGCATCTTATTCACAGCCTCTGTGATTTCTTCATCGGTGAGCTGGATTTTGGAATGTCGCAGTGGGTCATCAACACTGCCAGTATACTCGCACATCAAACCGGAGCGCTGAGTAAGGGGCAGTATGCTCCATGATATCCAACAGCGAGCAAGGTCAACCCCTGTTAAACTGTTGGCCATAAAGGCTCTGAGCTTTGAAAGTTGAGGAGCATATTTGCTTCTCTCCTGTGCAGTCAATCTTTGTGGAAAAGGGTGTGTATTGCCGAGCCGCTCCGGACGAAAGCCAGGCAAGGGATTCTCACCAGCAGGGGAGGTGTCTTTGCAGTAGAACCATGTCTGATTCCATTCTTTGGGGTGGCTATGCAATTTGGCGTGAGGGTATGTGACCTCTTTCCTTTTTTGAATCGCCATGCCACCTAACTCCGTATTGGAGCCGTCAGTAAACTCAGTACGGCGGTTTAGATGGAAAAGGTCTCTGAACAATTCCACTGTGGGCTCCTCTTGAAAGAACGCTTCACAGAGCACTTGGAAGTGACACATATTTGTAACAGAGTTGGGGCCAGTATCTTGTGGATGGAGCTAGAAATCGCTAAAACATCCCGGTAAAATTTAGAACCGGGCGGCTTAAAGCCCCGGGCTAAGTGATCTACGAAAACAACAACCTCTCCTTCTCGAGGTGTGGGAGGGCATTCTTTGCTAGGAGCCCTCCAATGGATGGTATCTTTGCTGCCTAAAGCGCCAATCAGGACTAAATCGTCCAGTTGAGCCTCTGTGACGCGAGAAGGAACCCAATTGCACTCATACACTTGCTTGGCCATGATGGAATCTACAAGGTAGAAGATCCCGGTTCAAAAATGCATTTGATCAAGATACATTGGTATGGGCACTGTTAAACCGGAGACAGAACTATCTGAACCGGAGTTTTATGAAGCAACAAGCATCTGGCGGTTCAATAAGGGGACTAATGGCATATACCGGTTTGGAAATTTTTCTATAAGGTTAAACCGCCTGATCTAAGCATTGCGGATGGACAAGTACGCAGAAACAGGTTTCACAAGATTTCCTTATAGCATTGGATCTGAAGCAAGTTCAGAAAAGAGATAAATACTTAGAGGTTCAAAGGAGCAGTACCGAACCAATGAGCAAAACGTTCATATAGATCTATGGTTTTGAGATGCATAAGTGAAGGCAAAGGTCAAACAACTATCATTGCACAGAGTAAAGATTTGCGGATTCATCTAAAGATCTATCGTATGAGCAAGAGGCAGGCGATGAATACTGAAGAACTGTGAAACCCTAAAACAGATCTGCAGGGGAAAGGATAGAAGGTTTACCGGAGCTGAGGAAGACGCGGAAGGTTGCCGCGATGTTCTGGTGCGCCCAGGTTGATGCAGCGGCCAAGGTTGAGGCAGAGGTCGACGGTGGCGGCGGAGTTCTGAAGCCGGGCGATGCGAGGAAGACGAAGTAGAAGGGGAAGAAGGGAAAGAGAAAGGAAATGACCCTTCGGTCCTATTTATAAGGCAAAAAGACATGTGTCAGGCGCGACAATCAAGGGGCCACGAAACGGAGCTGTCGCCTCGATTTCCGCAGATATATTAAATAAAGAAGCATAATGGATATCTTCGTTATGACAAGTGACGTCACTCCGGTTTACAGTAATCAGAGAAGATGACATCATGGCGGTTTACCAATTTATGAGAAGACGTTGAAGATGAAGTTTTTGTTAAAGGATTGACATGAACCCGTTCAAATCAATCTGGGGCCTAATGTTGGGGATATTACTGCTGGGTGTAAACCGGCCTATCTGGGCCGGGTCAACTTCATCAGTAGTTCCAGAAGTGATAAAGCCCAAGAATGCAGATGAGGGCCTAAGGCCCGTAGCCGGTTCAAGACTTGTAGCTGTAAACCGGAATTTGTATATAAACTTGTATTGTAAGTTAGGAAGAAGGAGAGACCAACCCGGATACGAATATCGACCGGTGTTGGGACTCTGTGAACCGACAGGTGTCACCCGTGTATATAAGGGGACGACCCGGCGGCAGTTCAAGAACAACAGACAACAACTCGAGACATAGGCGAAGCTTGTTTGCTCCCTAGTCATCGAAACCCCATCAATTCCACCACAACTAGACGTAGGCTTTTACCTTCATTGAAGGGGCCGAACTAGTATAAACTCTCTTGCATCCCTGTGTCCGCTTTAACCCCTTCAAGCTAATCCGTCGCGATGGCTCCGCGACTAAGTCCTTTCTCTAGGACATCTGCCGTGACAAAACCACGACAGTCGCCATGTTGAAAGGACATCAGAGAATGCCGAGATGATGGCCTCGTGTATGGATATCTCCAGAGGTGTGCACGGTCCCTCGTGTATGGCAAGCTCCTCCTTCATCTTGACATCACGGACGCCATCAGAGAATGCCGAGATGATGGCCTCGTCCTTCACCTTGGGGATCTTGAGGCGAACGCTGTTGAAACGTTGGATGTACTTCTGCAGGGTATCCCCTGGCTGCTGCTTGATGCGCCGCATGTCACCAGTGGCAGGCAGGTGGTCGTGAGTGCCTTGAAAGTTGACGACGAAGCGCTCGCACATCTTTCCCCAGGAGGAGATCGATCCCGCGGGCAGGTTCAAGAGCCACGAGTGCGCGCCGTCTTTGAGAGCCATGGGAAACCAGTTTGCCATAACTTTCTCATTGCTGTTGGCCGCCTTGATGTCAGCTCGTAGAGCTACAAGAACTCAGCAGGGTTGGGGGTGCCGTCGTACCGCGGAGGTAGGTCGGGCTTGAACTTGTCGGGCCAGACAACGCTGCGCAGCTCGGGGGTGAAGGCATGGCAACCCACCGTGGTCATCGGAGCCCGTCGTGAAGGTGGAGCCTGGTCTTGGTACCCACGCGCCTCCGCCGCAGGCGGCGCACGGTCTTGAAGTGGTGGTGCTGGGAGTGTAGGAGGATCTTCTTGCGGCCGCGGGATTTCCTGGCAACTTCCTTCCTCACACACGGACGCCCTACGCGGTGGGTCGTGCCACGGGGCTATGCGTCTTGGTGCGAAGGCGACGTCTTGATGTGGAGGTGGCGGAGGTGCTCCATGGGATACGTCACCCACAGCAGGGGCAGACGAGCCAGCGAAAGGGACGGTGCAGGAGAGCCCCCAGTGGCGCTGACGAGCTCGGTGATGCAGTCCAGCCAGTCCTTGTAGAGGTCGTCGTCGGGCGGTAACGCAGGAGCTCGCACGCCATAAGCAGTGCGGCCTACGCGTCCGCGGGCTCGCGGCGAGCGTGGGATGACGAGCCGGCCTGAGTCAACGATGGGGTGGCAGTGCGTCCGTCCCTCCGCACAGAGGGGTGCAGCGATGAAGCTTACTGCTCGTTTCCCGCCGGGCCGGTGGCGGCATTGGCAGCGGGTGATTTAGAGCGACGGGGAGGTCCGCCGACGGGCGCCGTCTGGGCGACGCGAGCGGCAAGGGAGGCCCAGCGCTCAGCACGGGCCTGGCGAGCGTCAGCCATGGACGCGGTGGAGCAGTGGTGCGTCGATCGACGAAAGAAAGGCTTCAGCGCACCCCTACCCGGCGCGCCAAATGTCGGATTGCGGGTTCCCGCAAACCCTTGTGAGGTTCGAACTCTGGGGTGCGCATGAAGAATACTCTCTTCATCGCTCACTCACTCAACGATTCCACGACCTAGCTCGACGGACCCAAAGAACAAGAGACGCGAGGGTTTATACTGGTTCGGACCACCTTGCAGTGTAATACCCTACTCCAGTTTGTGTGTGGATAGCCTCGGGGGGCTGAGGATGTAACACCCTCGATGCGGCTATATCTCCCATGTGTCGAAGCACGACTTAGAGGCATAACCGCATTGAAATCAATGTCGCAAATGAGGTAATCTTCACACAACCCATGTAATACATAAGGGACAGAGATACATAGTCGGCTTACAATCGCCACTTCACAACAATTACATGAATAAAGCATTACATCATCCAGATACAATCAAGGTCCAACTACGGAACCAAAATAAAAGAAGACTACCACAATTGCTACACAGGTCCCCGATCGTCCCGACTGGGCTCCACTACTGATCAACTAGAATGAAACAACACAAAGGACAAGATCTTCATCGAGCTCCTCCTGAGCTTGGTTGCGTCACCTGCTCGGTAACATCGGCACCTGCAAACTGGTTTTGGAAGTATCTGTGAGTCACGGGGACTCAGCAATCTCACACCCTCGCGATCAAGACTATTTTAAGCTTATGGGTAAGGTAAAAGGTATGAGGTGGAGCTGCAGCAAGCGACTAGCATATATGGTGGCTAACTTATTCGCAAAAGAGAGCGAGAAGAGAAGGCAAAAGCACGGTCGAACAACTATGATCAAGAAGTGATCCTAGAACAACCTACGTCAAGCATAACTCCAACACCGTGTTCACTTTCCGGGCTCCGCCGGAAAGAGACCATCATGGTTACACACGCGGTTGATGCATTTTAATTAAGGTCAACTTCAGGTTTTCTACAACCGGACATTAACAAATTCCCATCTGCCCATAACCGCGGGCACGGCTTTCGAAAATTCAAATCCCTGCAGGGGTGTCCCAACTTAGCCCATGACAACCTCTGACGGTCAACGAAGGAATAGACCTCCTCCCGAAACATTCTGATCAGACTCGGTATCCCGGTTCTACAAGACATTTTGACAGGGTAAAACTAAATCAGCAACACCGCCCGAATGTGCCGACAAATCCCGATAGGAGCTGCACATATCTTGTTCTCAGGGCACACTCAGATGAGCTCTCCATACAACTAAAACCAAACCTCGAGTTTCCCCGAGGGGGCGCTGCACAGGACTCTAGTTTGGACCAACACTCAGAGGAGCACTGGCCCG
>NC_041382.1:653765584-653820289 GCF_002162155.2 Triticum dicoccoides
GATGACCCTTGGGCTGGCCGACCCAAGGGAAAGAAAAGGCTAGGTGGTGAATGGTAAAACCAATGTTGGGCATTGCTGGAGAAGTTTTAATTCAAGGCGAACTGTCAAGGGGTTCCCATTATTACCCAACCGCGTAAGGAACGCAAAATCCGGGAACATAACACCGATATGACGGAAACTAGGGCGGCAAGAGTGAAACAAAACACCAGGCATAAGGCCGAGCCTTCCACCCTTTACCAAGTATATAGATGCGTTAATTAAATAAGATATATTGTGATATCCCAACAAGTAAACATGTTCCAACAAGGAACAACATCTCCATGTTCCAACAAGGAACAAACTTCAATCTTCACCTGCAACTAACAACGCTATAAGAGGGGCTTGGTTCAACAACATGGGAGGCATGACAAGCAAGTGGTAGGTATCGCAGCATAGGCATAGCAAAAGAGCAAGCAACTAAGCAAGCAAAGATAGAAGTGATTTCGAGGGTATGGTCATCTTGCCTGAAATCCCGCAAGGAAGAAGAACGAGTCCATGAAGAAGACAAACGGAACGTAGACGAACGGGTCCTCACAAACACGACGTTACCGGAACCAACCCGAAGAAGCAAACACCGGAAAGAAGCACACAACATAGTAAACAACCATCACATCAACATGGCATGATGCACAACCAAGTATGATGCATGTCCGGTTTAATGAAGCATGGTATGGCAAAGTGCACAAACAAAACTACAAATTAAGTGAAGCTCAATATGCAACGAGTTGCATATTGACGAAACACCACATGACTTATTTAGTTCTCTCTCGGTTATGTACCCAACAATATTAAATGTTGTTAAACATGGCAAGAGGTGAAGCATATGAAAACTACCTATCTAGGAAAGTTTAAATGAGGCCGGAACAACGAACAACAATTCCGGTAAATCCCCATATGCATTTAGCAATAGTGAACAACAATTGAAACCATTTTAAATGTTGTTATCATGATGCGGATGCCATGTTCAAGTTTATAGCAATTGACAAGAGCATTATAAAGCATTTGTCACCGTGGTGGAAGGAAAAGGGGTGCCACGGCAACGATAACGAAAACGGTGCCACGGCAACGTTCCGGTTCCGGTAACTCGATTGAGATACCGATGCAAAGGAGAAGTGTGCGGATGTGTGCAAAAGATGGTGGGGCGCTCCCGGATTCCGGGTGTCCCACGAGTTAGTGGCATGGAAAACGGGTGACAATACGGACACGGTGCAGACAAAGGGTGCATCTCATCCAACATGCATTCATTCGTTCACGGGCGTCGTCTCGGGGTTATACCTTTGAGGTGAGACTTTTCGGAACGGATCAAGTTCTTAGCGGAAGTAGACGGTCTCACCATGTTCGTAGAGGTAGTAGTTGTACTCATGCCGTAGTGGAAGTAGTCGTGCTATCGTTCATCTGTGATCACCCGGACGGTAGTAGAAATAGAGGCACACGACGTCTTGTCAAAAATCACGGCGGCGGTAGTTGTACACACGTGGTAGTCGAACTTGATGGAACCAATGTCCTCGAGGGTAGTCGTGGTACTCGTCGCGTTCCGAAACCGAAGTGGTACTTGGCAATATCCGGGACGGTCTTGACGTTTTGATGCGGTGTAGTGGTACATGTCAACGGTCATCGTGGTACTTCGTTCCGGTCTTGTAGTCATTCTAGGCATCGGTGGACCTTCGAGGGACTTGCGTATCCAAAGGGGTACTTGGTGATCGATGGACGTCGTGGTACTTGATGGTCCGGGTCTTGGTGTATCCAAAACGGTCATCGGTGATGGAACTTGGCGAAACCCAGGGACGCTCAGGTCTGTGCGGGACTTGGTCTTGCTATCCAGTACAGAGAGTTGCGGGTCTTGGCATCCATGCGACCGACAGCGAAGGCGCGCGAACCAGCAACAGGGGGCTGCCGAGGTGGCGACCATGTGGCTGTTACGGTCGCACGCAGCGCATCACAGGGAGATGACGAAGGCCTCGGTCATGAAGGCTCGAACGTTGAAGGAGGGAGGGGCCGACGGTGTCGGGGCTGCATCTTGGCGATCCAGTGACAGCAGGGGATGGAGCTCGATCGAGGCGGAGCAGCGGTAGGTGGCGAATGGAGGTGCAGGAAGGTGGGGTCACGAGCAACCATGGCCCCAGCGAGGGGGTCGGGCGCGAGGCTCCTGTGGCGGCCATGGTTCCACGAGCTCGCGGACGGAGCTGCGGCACAAGAGGAGAAGCAGGGCGCGGGCACAGGGACTTGGCGCGGCGGCGGCTTCCCAAGGCGGATGAAGGAGGAAGTAGACGGACGGCCACGGCGGCGCTAGTCGCCGGCCTCAGGCCGCGTGACCCGTGGGCAGGCAGCGAGGGCGAGGAAGGCAGCACGCTCGAGGAAGGGCCGTCACGGGCGAGCGGTAGTGGCATGGGACGTGCGGCGGCGAGTGTTCATGGCCATGGGGATTGGGACCCGCCCCTGGTCGCGCTGAGAAGGTGAGGGAGGAAGTGAGAGGAGGGAGGCGCGAGAGGAAGAGGCAGGCGGTCTGTGGGCATAGAGCAGAGCAGCAAGGGAACGAGAGGGAGATGGGGACGAGCCGATGCTCTCTGGCGGCGGAGGGAGAGGGGATCGGGGGAGGGAGAGAGGCTGAGCGAGGCTAGGGTTGCGGGGGAAGCTTTACTGGGCCTTAGGGAGGCCGGCCCAGGGAGAGGAAAGGCTGCGCCTAGGGAGGTCGGCGGCTGGCCTAGGGGAGGTTTGGGCCGGAAGTGGATGGGCCCTAGAGAGGCCTGGGTCTCTCTTCTCCCTTAAGTCTTAAAAAAAACCTTCTAGAAATCAGAAAACCGCAAAGAAAGAAAGGAAAGGAAAGAAAGGATTAGAGGAAGGATTTGGGCATGCGGAATATTTTTCCGGACTCGCAAAAATATGCTCGTTCCGAGAAAATAGAAAAGGCCATGATAGCAAGATTTAAATTCAAACTCATTTGATTTAAATTCAAATGATTTGAATGGGAAGTGGGTGATAGGAGGTCCAAAAATGTTCGGATACTTGGTGGAGCTCCGGAAAATAGAGAAAAGATATATAGCAAAGATAGAGGCCAAGAGTTGTGATAACTACAGCATTGGGATTTTTTGCAAGTGTGTTATGGTGAATTTCAAATTAAAGAAATATTTTAATATAGCTCCCTACTACCGGGAGGATATGTTATAAAGAGAATCACCATGTGAATTCCCTCGATTTAAATGGATCGAAGATTCATGCAATTTATTTAGTTGAGTTGCAACAATTAATGATATGATGGCATGATGACATGATGCAATGCAAAAAATAAAAGGGCTGGCACAAATGGAACACACGGCGAAACCCGTAACATATGGAAGTCTTCTCGAGCATCGGTCTCGGGGCGTTACAGAGGATGACAATGGATAAACAACCTCAGGAGGTGAGGTGTTCTTGGGCTCGATGAACTGGTGAGCTCGTTAGGGTGGAATGAATCCGACCCCCGATCCCTCTCCATGGTGGTGGCCAAGTCCTATTTATAGTGGTCTTGGTCCTCTTCCCAAATGTTAGGCGGGAAGGGATCCCACAACGGCCAAGTTTGAAGGGGGAAAACTAGTACAAGCTATCCTAATAAAAGGTGTTCTTCGCCTGCCAAAGGCTCTGGTGATGATGCTGCTGTGGGCTCCGTGATGACCTCCGTCCTGCCGTCCTACTGGTCTTGGTCTTGCTGCACCGATATGGAAACCTTTGTCCGATGCCTCGGGACCCTGCGCCTGCGCTTGCCTCCTTAGCACCAAAGAGGAAATTGGTACACTGCGCTCGCTGGAACTCACCTGTCCTTGGTCGTCATGGCTCACGTCATGTGAACCTCGCGAGGTGCTCCCTACATAGATATCTCAACTCCTCAGTAGCCAGCCTAGTGAGGCTGCCCCCAGGGAGGTCTTGGCATCGTCCGCCTCGCGAGGCTTGGCCCCTCGCGAGGGTCTTGAGTTATTACTGCTGAAGATGGGCCGTACCAGGCCGTTGGTGGAGCCACGCTCTGGGCTGCAGGCAGGCAAGTCTGGGCACCCCCGTTCCTACAATGCCGACAGCGACTTGCTTGTGCCTCCTACTAGATTGATACCTTGGTTCTTAACTGAGGGAAATATTGATCCCTACTTCGCTGCATCACCCTTTCATCTTCAAGTGAAAAATCTACACAAGCTCAACAAGAAGCAGGAAGAATTTCTAGCGCCGTTGCCGGGGAGGTTCTACATCAAGCCTACCAAGTACCTATCATAAACTCTCATCTCTTGCACTTACATTATTTGCCATTTTTCTCTCGTTTTCCTCTCCTCCATTTCTAAAACATTTTCAGAAAACACAAAAATCTTTGCCTTTTTTATTCGGCTTCTTTCCGCCTGTCTTTTAGTTTGCTATCTTTGCTTGTGTTGCCATGTGCCTTCTATTTTCTTGCATCCTTACTTGCTAAAAATCTATTGATATGGCTCCGCTTAAATTTTTCTACTTGGATCATCATCGATCCATATGTGCTTGTGCTGAAACCCCAACTAGTTTAGTTGAGGGAAAAATCATTAGATGAGCATGCTCATTTTGTACGTCATCGTTTGTCTCAAAAAGAGGGACTCTTATGGAATCAAATAAATTGTTTGCTATGCTATGCTTGGAATCTATGTGAAATTTATAATTTTACTTGTTCCTTGGAGAACCCTAAAAAACACCTTCCCTACCTATGTGCGTTTAATGATAATGAAATCCTATCTTCTTATGCCAAAGGTGTTTATAGTTACTATGATATCAAAAAAATTGAAGAATTTGTTGCTTATAAGGGTGTTTATGAAGTTGCTTCTTTGATTGAAAAGTATGATATTACTCTCTACAAATCTGAAAATTTTGACATACTTAAATATTGCTATGAAAACTATGCTCATAATGCCTATGGAATTTATTGAGAAAATGTCCGTTGCTTTGAAAGAAAATAATGACATGCATGAATCTATAGATAATTATGACATGTATGTACCGTAAAACGGAGGAAACAGACTTCTCTCCAACCGCCTATGGTCAAAACAAGGTCCTGTTCATGGGAAGGGGTGTGGCGTACTGCAAAACGGGACTCCACGGGCTACTGTTTTCCACTGTCTACTGCCTCGCTCAAGCCTCCACGGGCTACTGTTCATCCACCATCAACTTCCACCAGCCTCAATCGGTTACTGTTCATCCACCGCGACTTCCTCTAGCCTCCATCGACTATTGTTCATCCATGGGCTACTGTTCATCCAGCCTCCACGGGGTTCTGTTCATCCAACCCCAACCGACTGGGATGTGGCGGCCTCCTCGTGGTTCTGTTCATCCAGCGGCAACCACAGGGTCCTGTTCATACAACCCCCACTGGGAACTGTTCATCCACAGCCAACCAACCGTCTAGGTCGACTCACCACGTCTTCACTCGTTCTACATATCACGCGCGTAGCAGCAACAAGCACTATTCATCTAGAGGCAACCCAACACACTGGCTGGCTACTGATGACCCACAAGTATAGGGGATGAATCATAGTCCTTTCGATAAGTAAGAGTGTCGAACCCAACAAGGAGTAGAAGGAAATGACAAGTGGTTTTCAGCAAGGTACTTTTTGCATGCATTGAAATTGTCGGTAACAGGTAGTTTGATAGCAAGATAATTTGTAATGAGAAAGTAACGGTAACGGTAAATAAAGTGCAGCAAGGTAGCCCAATCCTTTTGTGGAAAAGGACAAGCCAAAACGGTCTCTTATAAAATGCAAAGCGTTCTTGAGGGCACACGGGAATGTCATCTAGTCACTTTCATCATATTGGTTTCATTTGTGTTCGCTACTTTGATAATTTGATATGTGGGTGGACCGGTGCTTAGGTGATGTTCTTACTGATACGTCTCCAATGTATCTATAATTTTTGCTTGTTCCATGTTGTTATTTATTATTCTTGGATGTTTTACAATCATTTTATAGCAACTTTGTATCATTTTTTGGGACTAACCTATTGACATAGTGCCCAGTGCCACTTGCTGTTTTTTACTTCGCAGAAAATCAATATCAAACGGAGTCCAAACAGCGAGACTTTTTGGAGATTTTTTTTGGACCAGAAGATAGAAGATGGGCCAAAGAAGTAGCAGAGGGGTGCCCCAAGGGGGGCACAACCCACCTGGGTGCGCCTGGGGGGTTGTGCCCACATCGGTGGCCTCCCACACCCCTTCTTTCCTCTATAAATACCCCCAAAATCCAAAAACCCTAGGGGAGTCGACGAAAAACAATTCCAGCCGCCGCAAGTTTTAGAACCACCAGGTCCAATCTAGACACCGTCACGCAGGGGTTCATCATCCTCATTGGTTCCTCTCTGATGATGCTTGAGTAGTTCATTGTAGACCTACGGGCCCGTAGTTAGTAGCTAGATGGCTTCCTCTCTCCCTTTTGATTCTCAATACGATGGTGTGTTGAAGATCTATTTGATGTAACTCATTTTGTGGTGTGTTTGTTGGGATCCAACGAATTCTTAGTTTATGATCAGATCTATTTTATCCATGAAAGTTGTTTGAGTTCTGATCTCTTATATGCATGATTACTTATAGCCTCATATTTCTTCTTCGAATCTTTGGTTTAGTTAGGCTGACTAGATCGATTTTTCTTGCCATGGGAAGAGGTGCTTTGTGATGGGTTCATTCATGCGGTGCTCTTTCCCAGTGACAGAATTGGCAGCAAGACACGTATTGATCGTTGATATTAAGGATAACAAGATGGGGTATATTCCTACATGAATAGATCTTGTCTACATCATGTCATCATTCTTATTGCATCTCTCTGTTTTTCCATGAACTTAATGCACAAGATGCATGCTGGATAGCGGTCGATGTGTGATACGTCTCCAACGTATCTATAATTTTTGATTGCTCCATGCTATATTATCTACTGTTTTGGACATTATTGGGCTTTATTATCCACTTTTATATTATTTTTGGGACTAACCTATTAACTGGAGGCCCAACCCAGAATTGATGTTTTTTTTGCCTGTTTTAGGGTTTTGAAGAAAAGGAATATCAAACGGAGTCCAAACGGAATGAAACCTTCGGGAACATGATTTTCTCACCGAATACAACTCAGGAGACTTGGACCCTACGTCAAGCCAGCTAACAGGAGGCCACGAGGTAGGGGGCGCGCCCTCCACCCTCGTGGGCCCCTTGTTGCTCCACCGACGTACTTCTTCCTCCTATATATACCCACGTACCCCCAAACAATCAGATACGGAGCCAAAACCCTAATTCCACCGCCGTAACTTTCTGTATCCACAAGATCCCATCTTGGGGCCTGTTCCGGAGCTCCGCTGGAGGGGGCATCGATCATGGAGGGCTTCTACATCAACACCATAGCCTCTCCGATGAAGTGTGAGTAGTTTACTTCAGGCCTACGGGTCCATAGTTAGTAGCTAGATGACTTCTTCTCTCTTTTTGGATCTCAATACAATGTTCTCCCCCTCTCTTGTGGAGATCTATTCGATGTAATCTTCTTTTTGCGGTGTGTTTGTTGAGACCGATGAATTGTGGGTTTATGATCAAGTCTATCTATGAATAATATTTGAATCTTCTCTGAATTCTTTTATGTATGATTGGTTATCTTTGCAAGTCTCTTCGAATTATCAGTTTGGTTTGGCCTACTAGATTGATCTTTCTTGCAATGGGAGAAGTGCTTAGCTTTGGGTTCAATCTTGCGGTGTCCTTTCCCAGTGACAGTAAGGGCAACAAGGCACGTATTGTATTGTTGCCATCAAGGATAACAAGATGGGGTTTTCTTCATATTGCATGAGTCTATCCCTGTACATCATGTCATCTTGCTTAAGGCGTTACTCTGTTTTTAACTTAATACTCTAGATGCATGCTGGATAGCGGTCGATGAGTGGAGTAATAGTAGTAGATGCATGCAGGAGTCGGTCTACTTGTCTCGGACGTGATGCCTATATACACGATCATACCTAGATATTCTCATAACTATGCTCAATTCTGTCAATTGCTCAACAATAATTTGTTCACCCACCGTAGAATACTTATGCTCTCGAGAGAAGCCACTAGTGAAACCTATGGCCCCCGGGTCTATCTTTATCATATCAATATCCTACTACTTAGTTATTTACTTTGCCTTTATTTTTACTTTGCATCGTTATCATAAAAATACCAAAAATATTATCTTATCATATCTATCAGATCTCACTCTCGTAAGTGGCCCTATAGGGATTGACAACCCCTATTTGCGTTGGTTGAGAGGATTTATTTGTTTTGTGCAGGTACGAGGGACTCGCGCGTAGCCTCCTATTGGATTGATACCTTGGTTCTCAAAAACCGAGGGAAATACTTACGCTACTTTGCTGCATCATCCCTTCCTCTTCAGGGAAAACCAACGCAGTGCTAAAAGAGGTAGCAAGAAGGATTTCTGGCGCCGTTGCCGGGGAGGTCTACACAAAAGTCAACATACCAAGTACCCATCACATACCCTTATCTCCCGTATTACATTATTTGCCATTTGCCTCTCGTTTTCCTCTCCCCCAATTCACCCTTGCTGTTTTATTCACCCTCTCTCTATATCCCCCCTCTCTTTCTCTATTTGTCCCCTTTTCCACTTGCTTTTTGTTTGCTTGTGTGTTAGTTTGCTTGTTTGTCGCGATGGCTTAAGATAATACTAAATTGTGTGACTTCACCAATACCAACAACAATGATTTTATTAGCACTCCGATTGCTCCTCTTACCGATGCTGAATCTTGTGAAATTAATACTGCTTTGCTGAATCTTTTCATGAAAGATCTGTTCTCCGGCCTTCCTAGTGAAGATGCCGCTACCCATCTAAATAGCTTCGTTGATTTGTGTGACATGCAAAAGAAGAAAGATTTGGATAATGATATTGTTAAATTGAAGCTATTTCCTTTTTCGCTTAGAGATCGTGCTAAAGCTTGGTTTTCGTCTTTGCCTAAAAATAGTATTGATTCATGGAACAAGTGCAAAGATGCTTTTATCTCTAAGTATTTTCCTCCCGCAAAAATCATCTCTGTTAGAAACGATATTATGAACTTTAAGCAACTTGATCATGAACATGTTGCACAAGCTTGGGAGAGAATGAAATTAATGATACGTAATTGCCCTACTCATGGTTTAAATTTGTGGATGATTATACAAAAATTTTATGCCGGATTGAATTTTGCTTCTAGAAATATTTTGGATTCGGCCGCGGGAGGCACTTTTATGGAAATCACTTTAGGAGAAGCAACTAAAGTCCTAGATAATATTATGGTTAATTATTCTCAATGGCATACTGAAAGATCTACTAATAAAAAGGTGCATGCGATAGAAGAAATTAATGTTTTGAGTGGAAAGATGGATGAACTTATGAAATTATTTGCTAATAAGAGTGTTTCTTCTGATTCTAATGATATGCCCTTGTCTACTTTTATTGAGAATAATAATGAATCTATGGATGTGAATTTTGTTGGTAGGAACAATTTTGGTAACAACGCGTATAGAGGAAATTTCAATCCTAGGCCTTATCCTAGTAACCCCTCTAATAATTATGGTAATTCCTACAACAATTCTTATGGAAATTATAATAATATGCCCTCTGATTTTGAATCTAATATTAAAGAATTTATTACTTCACAAAAGAATTTTAATGCTATGATTGAAGAAAAATTGCTTAAGATTGATGATTTGGCTAGGAACGTTGATAGAATTGCTCTTGATGTTGATTCTTTGAAACATAGATCTATTCCACCTGAGCATGATATCAATGAGTCTCTCAAAGCCATGAAAATTTCCATTGACGAGTGTAAAGAAAGAACCGCTAGGATGCGTGCTAAGAAAGATGCCTTTATAAAAGCGTGTTGTTCTAGTTCCTATGAAAATAATGATGAAGATCTAAAAGTTATTGATGTGTCCCCTATTAAATCTTTGTTTTGTAATATGAATCTTGATAATGATGGGACTGAATATGATCCACCTTTACCTAGAAGGCGTTCCAATAATTCTGAATCTTTTGATCTTGATGCTAAATTTGATAAAAGTGGGATTGAAGAAATTAAAACCCTAGATGTTGCTAAACCCACTATTATGGATTTCAAGGAATTTAACTATGAAAATTGCTCTTTGATTGATTGTATTTCCTTGTTGCAATCCGTGCTAAATTCTCCTCATGCTTATAGTCAAAATAAAGCATTTACTAAACATACGGTTGATGCCTTGATGCAATCTTATGAAGAAAAACTTGAATTGGAAGTTTCTATCCCTAGAAAACTTTATGATGAGTGGGAACCAACTATTAAAATTAATATTTAAGATCATGAATGCTATGCTTTATGTGATTTGGGTGCTAGTGTTTCCACGATTCCAAAGACTTTGTGTGATTTGTTAGGTTTCCGTGATTTTGATGATTGCTCTCTAAACTTGCACCTTGTAGATTCCACTATTAAGAAACCTATGGGAAGAATTAATGATGTTCTTATTGTTGCAAATAGGAATTATGTGCCAGTAGATTTTATTGTTCTTGACATAGATTGCAATCCTTCATGTCCTATTATTCTTGGTAGACCTTTCCTTAGGACGATTGGTGCAATTATTGATATGAAGGAAGAAAATATTAGATTCCAATTTCCATTAAGTAAAGGCATGGAACACTTTCTTAGAAAGAAAATTAAACTACCTTATTAATCTATTATGAGAGCCACTTATGGATTGCCTACCAAAGATGACAATACCTAGATCTATTCTTGCTTGTTATGCCTAGCTAGGGGCGTTAAACGATAGCGCTTGTTGGGAGGCAACCCAATTTTATATTTATTCCTTGCTTTTTGCTCCCGTTTAGTAATAAATAAATTATTTAGCCTCTGTTTTGGTTGTGTTTTTGTGTTTAATTAGTGTTTGTGCCAAGTAGAACCGTTGGGAAGACTTGGGGAAAGTCTTGTTGAACTTGCTGTAAACAACAGAAACTTTAGCGCTCACGAGAACTGCTGTAATTTTTATTTGGAAAGTGATATTTAGTTAATTCTTTTTTCAGATTATTAATAGATAAATTCCTCACGTCCATCAGTTTAGTTTAGAATTTTTGGGGTTCCAGATCGTGCGCTAGCTACAGATTACTACAGACTGTTCATTTTTTGACAGATTCTGTTTTGCGTGTGTTGTTTGCTTATTTTGATGAATCTATGGCTAGTAAATTAGTTTATAAACCATATAGAAGTTGGAATACAGTAGGTATAACACCCATATAAATAAATAATGAGTTCACGAGATGATTAATAGATAAAGGTCTACCTTGAAGTGGTCTTTTGTTTTCTTTCGCTAACGGAGCTCACGAGATTTTCTACTTTAAGTTTTGTGTTGTGAAGTTTTCTAGTTTTGGGTAAAGATTTGATGGATTATGAAACAAGGAGTGGCAAGAGCCTAATATTGGGGATGCCCATGGCACCCCCAAGATAATCTAAGGACACCTAAAAGCCAAAGCTTGGGGATGCCCCGGAAGGCATCCCCTCTTTCGTCTACTTCTATCGGTAACTTTACTTGGAGCTATATTTTTATTTACCACATGATATGTGTTTTACTTGGAGCGTCTTGTATGATTTGAGTCTTTGATTATTAGTTTACCACAATCATCCTTGCTGTACACACCTTTTTAGAGAGCCATACATGATTTGGAATTTGTTAGAATACTCTAGTGCTTCACTTATATCTTTTAGAGCACGGTGGTGGATTTGTTTTATAGAAACTATTGATCTCTCATGCTTCACTTAGATTATTTTGAGAGTCTTAATAGCATGGTATTTTGCTTAAAATCCTAATATGATTGGTATGCATGATTAATAATAAAACTTTCTTATGAGTGTGTTGAATACTATGATAAGTTTGATACTTGATAATTGTTTTGAGATATGGAGATGGTGATATTAAAGTCATGCTAGTTGAGTAGTTGTGAATTTGAGAAATACCTGTGTTGAAGTTTGTGATTCCCATAGCATGCACGTATGGTGAACCGTTATGTGATGAAGTCGGAGCATGATTTATTTATTGATTGTCTTCCTTATGAGTGGCGGTCGGGGACGAGCGATGGTTTTTCCTACCAATCTATCCCCCTAGGAGCATGCGCATAATACTTTGCTTTGATAACTTGTGGATTTTTGCAATAAGTATATGAGTTCTTTATGACTAATGTTGAGTCCATGGATTATACGCACTCTCACCCTTCCACCCTTGCTAGCCTCTCTAATACCGCGCACCTTTCGCCGGTATCATACACCCACCATATCCTTCCTCAAAACAGCCACCATACCTACCTATTATGACATTTCCATAGCCATTACGAGATATATTGCCATGCAACTTTCCACCGTTCCGTTCATGACACACTCCATCATTGTCATATTGCTTAGCATGATCATGTAGTTGACATAGTATTTGTGGCAAAGCCACCATTCATAATTCTTTCATACTTGTCACTCATGCATCATTGCATATCCCGGTACACTGCCGGAGGCATTCATATAGAGTCATATTTTGTTCTAAGTATCGAGTTGTAATTGTTGAGTTGTAAGAAAAATAAAAGTGTGATGATCATCATTATTAGAGCATTGTCCCAGTGAGGAAAGGATGATGGAGACTATGATTCCCCCACAAGTCGGGATGAGACTCCGGACGAAAAATAAATAAAAGAGGCCAAAGAAGCCCAAATAAAAAAAGAGAAAGAAAAGAGGCCATAAAAAAGAGAAAAGGCCCAAATAAAAATAAAAAAATGAGAGAAAAAGAGAGAAGGGACAATGTTACTATCCTTTTACCACACTTGTGCTTCAAAGTAGCACCATGATCTTCATAGTAGAGAGTCTCTCATGTTATCACTTTCATATACTAGTGGGAATCTTTTATTATAGAACTTGGCTTGTATATTCCAATGATGGGCTTCCTCAAATTTCCCTAGGTCTTCATGAGCAAGCAAGTTGGATGCACACCCACTTAGTTTCTTTTTGAGCTTTCATATACTTATAGCTCTAGTGCGTCTGTTGCATGGCAATCCCTACTCACTCACATTGATATCTATTGATGGGCATCTCCATAGCCCGTTGATACGCCTAGTTGATGTGAGACTATCTTCTCCCTTTTTGTCTTCTCCACAACCACCACTCTATTCCACCTATAGTGCTATATCCATGGCTCACGCTCATGTATTGCGTGAAGATTGAAAAAGTTTGAGAATGTCAAAAGTATGAAACAATTGCTTGGCTTGTCATCGGGGTTGAGCATGATTTAAATACTTTGTGTGGTGAAGATAGAGCATAGCCAGACTATATGATTTTGTAGGGATAACTTTCTTTAGCCATGTTATTTTGAGATGACATAATTGCTTTGTTAGTATGCTTGAAGTATTATTATTTTCTATGTCAATATAAACTTTGTCTTGAATCTTTCATATCTGAATATTCATACCACAATTAAGAATAATTACATTAAAATTATGCCAAGTAGCACTCCGCATCAAAAATTCTATTTTTATCATTTACCCACTCGAGGACGAGCAGGAATTAAGCTTGAGGATGCTTGATACGTCTCCAACGTGTCTATAATTTTTGATTGCTCCATGCTATATTGTCTACTATTTTGGACATTATTGGGCTTTATTATCCACTATTATATTATTTTTGGGACTAACCTATTAACCGGAGGCCCAGCCCAGAATTGCTGTTTTTTTGCCTGTTTTAGGGTTTCGAAGAAAACAAATATTAAACGGAGTACAAACGGAATGAAACCTTCGGGAACATGATTTTCTCACCGAATACAACTCAGGAGACTTGGATCCTACGTCAAGCCAGCTAACAGGAGGCCACGAGGTAGGGGGCGCGCCTGCCCCCCTCCCCAGGCGCGCCCTCCACCCTCGTGGGCCCCCTGTTGCTCCACTGACGTACTTCTTCCTCCTATATATACCCGCGTACCCCCAAACGATCAGATACGGAGCCAAAACCCTAATTCCACCGCCATAACTTTCTGTATCCACGAGATCCCATCTCGGGGCATGTTCCGAAGCTCCGCCGGAGGGGGCATCGATCACGGAGGGCTTCTACATCAACACCATAGCCTCTCCGATGAAGTGTGAGTAGTTTACTTCAGACCTACGGGTCCATAGTTAGTAGCTAGATGGCTTCTTCTCTGTTTTTAGATCTCAATACAATGTTCTCCTCCTCTCTTGTGGAGATCTATTCGATGTAATCTTCTTTTTGTGGTGCGTTTGTTGTGACTGATGAATTGTGGGTTTATGATCAAGTCTATCTATGAATAATATTTGAATCTTCTCTGAATTCTTTTATGTATGATTGGTTATCTTTGCAAGTCTCTTCGAATTATCAGTTTGGTTTGGCCTACTAGATTGATCTTTCTTGCAATGGGAGAAGTGCTTAGCTTTGGGTTCAATCTTGCGGTGTCCTTTCCCGGTGAAAGTAAGGGTAGCAAGGCACGTATTGTATTGTTGCCATCAAGGATAACAAGATGGGGTTTTCTTCATATTGCATGAGTCTATCCCTGTACATCATGTCATCTTGCTTAAGGTGTTACTCTATTTTTAACTTAATACTCTAGATGCATGCTGGATAGTGGTCGATGAGTGGAGTAATAGTAGTAGATGCAGGCAGGAGTCGGTCTACTTGTCTCGGACGTGATGCCTATATACATGATCATACCTAGATATTCTCATAACTATGCTCAATTCTGTCAATTGCTCAACAATAATTTGTTCACCCACCGTAGAATACTTATGCTCTCGATAGAAGCCACTAGTGAAACCTATTGCCCCCGGGTCTATCTTTATCATATCAATCTCCTACTACTTAGTTATTTACTTTGCCATTTACTTTGCCTTTATTTTTACTTTGCATCTTTATCATAAAAATACCAAAAAATATTATCTTATCATATCTATCAGATCTCACTCTCGTAAGTGGCCCTATAGGGATTGACAACCCCTATTTGCGTTGGTTGCGAGGATTTATTTGTTTTGTGCATGTACGAGGGACTCGCGCGTAGCCTCCTACTGGATTGATACCTTGGTTCTCAAAAACTGAGGGAAATACTTATGCTACTTTGCTGCATCATCCCTTCCTCTCCGGGGAAAACCAACGCAGTGCTAAAAGAGGTAGCAAAGTGCGGAGTAATAGTAGTAGATGCAGGCAAGAGTCGGTCTACTAATCTTGGATGTGATGCCTATATAATGATCATTGCTTGGATATTGTCATAACTATTTTAAGTTCTATCAATTGCCCAACAGTAATTCGCTTACCTGCCGTATGCTATTTTTCCCGAGAGAAGCCACTAGTGAAATCTACGACCCCCGGGTCTATTCTTTATCATATTTGCTTTGAGATCTATTTTTATTTTCTTTTGTTTTCGGATCTGTTATTCTAAAAACCCAGAAATACCTGGCTGCACTTTTTATTTTTTTATTTTGTTCTATTGCGAGATCTATTTACCCAAAATCATACAAACCAATCTATCTTTTACCCGAGAGGGATTGACAACCCCTCTTACACGTCGGGTCACAAGTATTTGTTCTTTGTGTGCAGGTACCGTTTACATAGTGTTGCTTGGTTCTCCTACTGGCTCGATAACCTTGGTTCATAACTTAGGGAAATACTTACCAAAGTTGTACTGCATCATCCCTTCCTCTTCAGGGAAATACTGACGCGGATACGACCCATCACTTACTTGAACAAACCTCCTACTTATGATTACCCCCCTTGCAAGCATCCGCAACTACGAGAGAAGTATTAAGATAAAATCTAACCATAGCATTAAACTTTTGGATCCAAATCTGTCCCTTATGAAGTAGCGCATAAACTAGGGTTTAAGCTTCTGTCACTCTAGCAACCCATCATCTAATAACTACTCCACAATGCATTCCCTTAGGCCCTAATAAGGTGAAGTGCCATGTAGTCGATGTTCACATGACACTACTAAGGGGATCATAACATACATATGATCAAAATGTCGGACATATATCAAGTTCACATGATTACTTGCAACAAGATTTCTCCTGTGACCTCAAGAACAAAAGTAACTACTCATGAATGATAATCATGCTCAAGATCAGAGGGGTATTAAATTGCATAATGGATCTGAACATATAATCTTCCACCAAATAAACCATATAGTAATCAACTACAAGATGTAATCAACACTACTAGTCACCCACAAGCACCAATCTAAGGTTTCGGTACAAAGATTGAACACAAGAGATGAACTAGGGTTTGAAAGGAGATGGTGTTGTTGAAGATTTTGATGGAGATTTCCCTCCAAAAGAGAGGAGAGTTGTTGGTGATGACGATGACAATGATTTCCCCCTTTGAGAGGGAAGTTCTCCCGGCGGAATCGCTTTGCCGGAGGGCAAAAGCGCTCCTGCCCAAGTTCCGCCTCGAGATGGCGGCACTTCATCCCGAAATTCCTCTCCTGATTTTCCTAGGTCAAAATGACCTATATACCAGAATATGGGCACCGAAGGTGGTCCGAGGAGGGCACAACCCACCAGGGCGCCTAGGGGGCCTGGCGCGCTCAGGTGGACTGTGCCCACCTGATGGGCCCCCCTCTCGTAGTTATTCGCTACAATATTTTCTATATATTGCAAAATAACTCCCCATAAATTTTCAGCTCATTTGGAGATGTGCAAAATAGGTAACTCTGACGTAGCTTTTTCATGTCAAGAATTCCAGGTGCCGGCAATCTCCCTCTTTTGTGTAAACCTTGCATATTATGAGAGAAAAGACATTAGAAATACTCCAAAAAGCATTATTATGCATAAATACATTATAAATAACAGTAGGAAAACATGATGCAAAATAAACATAAAAGCATTATTACTCCAATAAACTTTGCTTTATTGGGGAGACTTGACTTCTTGAATTCCACGTGCATGTCCCTAGGTTGGGGTAATGGAACTTCATCTTCATCTGACCTTGTCTCTTCTTTCCCTTTCGGATCCTAGTCTTGTTCTTCCTCCGTGGTCCAACCATAATGTTCGACATCTCTGTAAACTTTGGGGTTCGCAATATAATTAGTAACATAGCTCTCACCCTCTGAGTCTTGAGATGACATATTTCCAGATCTACCAGGAAAATAGCAAGAAATAAGAACACATGATTTCTTTGCGATACGGTAGTCAATACGTCCGGGGGGTATATAAATTTTTTTATCTTGGGAAACAAGCAAAGGGGATAGAAACGGAGTCCGGAAGGTTCCCGAGGTGGGCACAACCCACCTGGGTGCGCCCTGGTATCTTGTGCCCCCCTCGGGTGCCTTCCTGGTTGTTTCTTATTTTCCTAATTTTGAAAATATTCCAAAACTGACAGAAAATATTTTTGCAGATTTTCATAGCCCGTTTACTTACCATATCATGTACCTCCTCTTTTTCGATTATTCTAGGGTGTTCTGAAAGGTTTCTTTTTGTGTTCCTCCCATGTCATTGTTTGGATAATATTTCTTTCAACATTAATAGGCGTACCTGAGATATAGTGTGTACATTTTTACCCATTGACCACCTTTGGGTTAGTACCTTCGGCATTATTTATTTTAATAGCTCCAGAGTGATAAACCTCCTCGATGATACATGGTCCTTCCCATTTAGAGAGAAGTTTTCCTACAAAGAATCTAAAATGGGAGTTGTACAAAAGAACATATTCACCAACTTTGAATTCCAGCTTTTGGATTCTTTTGTCATGCCATCTTTTAACTTTTCTTTAAATAATTTGTCATTTTCACAGGCTTGAGTTCTCCATTCATCTAGTGAGCTAATATCAAATAACCTCTTTTTCACCGGCAAGTTTGAAATCATAGTTGAGTTCTTTAATTGCCCAATATGCTTTATGTTCTAACCCAAGAGGAAAATGTCAAGCTTTTCCGTAAACCATTTTATAAGGAGACATACCCATAGGATTTTTATATGTTGTTCTGTAGGCCCAAAGTGCATCATCCAATTTCTTAGACCAATTATTTCGGGACCTTTTAATAATTTTTTGTAATACTAGTTTTATTTATCTATTGCTAAGTTGAACTTGACCACTAGATTGAGGATGATAAGGTGATGTAATTCTATGGTTAACATCATATTTAGCAAGCATTTTACGAAAAGCACCATGAATAAAGTGTGAACCACCATAAGTCATTAAATATCCAAGGACTCCAAACCTTGGGAAAATAACTTCTTTAAGCATTTTAATGGAAGTGTTATGATTAGCACTACTAGTTGGAATAGCTTCTACCCACTTAGTGACATAATCAACAACAACCAAAATATGTGTATACCCATTAAGGAAGGAAAAGGTCCCATATAATCAAAACCCCAAACATCAAATGGTTCAACAGCAAGTGAATAATTCATAGGCCTTTCTTGACGCTTACCGATATTATCAATTCTTTGGCATTCATCACAAGATAAAACAAACTTACAAGCATCCTTGAAGAGAGTAGGCCAATAAAACCAGATTGCAATACCTTGTGAGCAGTTCTATCTCCCGCATGATGTCCTCCATAAGCTTCGGAATGACATTTCCGTAGGATTTGTCCATGTTCATGCTCAGGTACACAACATCTAATAATACCATATACTTCTTGTGTATAAAGATGTGGTCATCCCAAAAGTAATGTCTTAGATCATAGAAGATTTTTTTCTTCTGTTGGTATGTGAAGCTAGGTGGTATATATTTAGCAACAATATAATTAGCATATCAGCATACCAAGGAGTGTTATGAGAAACATTTATTCTAGCTAATTGTTCATCGGGAAAACTATCATCAATAGGTAGTAGGTTATCAAGAATATTTTCTAACCTAGACAAGTTATCAGCTACGGGGTTCTCAGCTCCTTTCCTATCAGTGATATGTAAATCAAATTCTTGTAGCAAGAGCACCCACCTAATGAGTCTAGGTTTAGCATCTTTATTTTCCATAAGATATTTAATAGCAGCATGATCAGTGTGAACAGTAACTTTAGAATCAACAATGTAAGATATGAATTTAGCACAAGCAAACACAACTGCTAAAAAATCTTTTTTAGTAGTAGCATAATTTATTTGGGCAATCTCTAGAGTTTTGCTAGCATAATGGATAACATTTATTTTTCATCAACTCTTTGTCCTAGAACAACACCAACAGCATAATCACTAGCATCACACATAATTTCAAAAGGCAAGTTCCAATCAGGTGGTTCAACAATAGGTGCAGAAATTAAGGCTTTCTTAAGTGTTTCAAAGGCTTCTACACAATCATCATAAAAAACAAATGGAATATCCTCTTGTATAAGATTGTAAGAGGCCTAGAAATTTTAGAGAAGTCTTTAATAAATCTCCGATAGAAACCAACATGACCAAGGAAACTACGAGTACCTTTAATATCTCTAGGACATGCCATTTTCTCAATTGCATCAACTTTAGCTTTATCCACCTCAATACCTCGTACAGAAATTTTATGCCCCAAGACAATACCTTCATTAACCATAAAGTGGCACTTCTCCCAATTCAAGACAATATTAGTTTGCTCACATCTCTGCAAAACTCGATCAAGGTTGCTTAAGCAATCATCAAAAGAAGTTCTGTAAACGAAAAAATCATCCATGAAAACCTCAACAATCTTTTCACAAAAATCAGAGAATATAGCATTCATGCATCTTCGAAAGGTAGCAGGTGCATTGCATAAACCAAAAGGCATACGTCTATAAGCATAAGTTCCAAAAGGAGAAGTAGAGGTGGTTTTCTCTTGATTAGGTTGTGAAATAGGTATTTGAGAGAAACCAGAGTATCAATCAGGAAAACTAAAGTGTGTGTGCTTAAATAGTCTTTCTAACATTTGATCAATAAAAGGCAATGGGTAGTGATCTTTTCTAGTTGCTTTATTTAATTTTCTAAAATCAATTACCATTCTATAGCCAGTGACAATTCTTTGTGGGATAAGTTCATTTTTATCATTCAGAACAATAATAGTACCTCCCTTTTTAGGGACACAATGAACAAGACTTACCCATCGTCTATCAGCTATGGGATAGATTATACCTGCTTCCAGAAGTTTTAGTATTTTAGTTCTTACCACTTCTTTCATCTTAGGATTCAAACGTCGTGGATGATCAACAACGGGTTTAGCATCAGGTTCCATATTAATCTTGTCCTAACAGAGAGTGGGATTAATGCCCTTAAGATCATGTTCTGAAATAGCAGCTCGGCACTTCTTTGGAATTTTCAATGATCTTTCTTCTTCATGTTCTGAAAGGTTGCCACTAATAATAACAGGAGATATCTTTTTCTCATCAAGATAAGCATATTTCAGTGTGTTAGGAAATTGTTTCAATTCAAACATGGGATCACCTTTAGGTGGAGGAGGTCCTCCTAGAGTTTCAATACGCAAGTTGTGCTTAAGTAGAGGTCGTTGTTCAAAGAAAATTTTATCTATTTTATTTCTTTCATGCATATGCATATAATTTTCATGGTCTAGCAAATATTTTTCTAGTGGATTAGTAGGAGGTACGACAATAGAAGCAATACCAATTATTTCATCCTTACTAGGCAATTCTTTCTTATGAGGTTATCTATTAAACTTGGAGAAATTAAATTGACGAGACTCATCACCAAAGCTAAAACTGACGGTTTGTTTATGACATTCTATAGTGGCATTGACAGTGTTCAAGAAATGTATGCCAAAGATAATGGGACATATTCATCTTATGGGGAACCAAGAACTAGAAAATCAGTAGGATATTTTATTTTCCCACACAAGACTTCAACATCTCTGACAATCCAAAGTGGTGTGATGGTGTCTCTATTTGCAAGTCTAATAGTAACATCTATGTCCTCCATTTCAGCGGGTTCTATGTCCTTCATAATTTCTTTGTATAAGGTAAAAGGAATAACACTCACACTAGCACCTAAGTCACATAAACCATCATAACAATGATCTCCTATTTTAACTAAGACAACAGGCATGCCAGCAACAGGTCTATGTTTATCTTTCTCATCAGGTTTGGCAATTCTTGCAGCTTCATCACAGAAGTAAATAACATGCCATCAATATTTTCTACGAGGAGATATTTAACCATAGCAACACTAGGTTCTACTTTAATTTGTTTAGCAGGTTTAGGTGCTCTAATATTACTTTTGCGAACCACAATTGAAACCTTAGCATGTTCCTTTATCCTAACAGGGAAAGGTGGTTTTTCAATATAAGCACTAGGCACAACTGGATCAACATTGTAAATAATAGTTTCATCTTTAGCCATTACCGGTTCTTTAATTTCTTCTTTAGTAGGGGATGATATTTAAACCACTTCTCCTTGGGGAGATCAAGATGAGTAGCAAATGATTCACAGAAAGAGGCCACTATCACAGAGTCAAGTCCATATTTAGTGCTAAACTTTTGAAATGCATCGGTATTCATCAAAGATTTAACACAATCAAACTCAAGTTTAATACCTGACTCTTTACCCTTGTCGAGTTCCCAATCTTCAGAGTTGTGTTTAATTCTTTCTAAAAGATCCCATCTGAATTCAATAGTCTTCTTCATAAAAGAACTAGTACAAGAAGTATCTAGCATGGATTGATCATCATGAGAAAGCCGAGCATAAAAGTTCTGAATAATAATTTCTCTCGAGAGATCATGATTGGGGCATGAATATAACATTGACTTAAGCCTCCCCCAAGCTAGAGCGATACTTTCTTCTTCACGAGGTCAAAAATTATATATGTAATTCTGATCATGATGAACTAGATGTATAGGTTATTTTTTTGGTGAAATTCCAATTTCAATCGATTCTAGTTCCAAGATCCAATATCACCGCATAGCCTATATGATGTCAATGCCTTTCCCTTCAAAGATAAAGGGAAAAACTTCTACTTAGCTTCATCTCCGGATAAACCTGCAACCTTAAATAATCCACAAATTTCATCCACGTATATCAAGTGTATATCAGGATGTTCAGTTCCATCTCCCGCATAAGGATTACCTAGCAGTTGTTCTATCATACCCGAAGGAATTTCATAACCACTATTTTCAATAGGTGTAGTAGGTTGAGGGGAAACTAACTGTGGTTTCGGTCGAGGTGAAGATACCCCGAACAAACCCCTCAAAGGATGGTTCTCCATAGTAACAAGTGACAATAAATTTCAGCACGTAGTAATAATTTTTCCTTACCGATTTTCACTTACCAAGAGCTTTCACTCCCCGACAATGGTGCCAGAAAAGAGCCTTGATGACCCACAAGTATAGGGGATCAATCGTAGTCCTTTCGATAAGTAAGAGTGTCGAACCCAACGAGGAGCAAAAGGAAATGACAAGTGGTTTTCAGCAAGGTATTTTTTGCAAGCAATGAAATTGTCGGTAACAAGTAGTTTGATAGCGAGATAATTTGTAACGAGCAAATAACGGTAACGGTAAATAAAGTGCAGCAAGGCAGCTGATATGTCTCCAACGTATCTAAATTTTTTGATTGTTCCATACTGTTATATTATCATTCTTGGATGTTTTACAATCATTTTATAGTCATTTTATATCATTTTTTGGTACTAACCAATTGACATAGTGCCAAGTGCCAGTTGCTATTTTTTGCATGTTTTTTACATCACAGGAAGTCAATATCAAATGGAGTCCAAATGCAGCGAAACTTTTTGTGGATTTTTTTGGACCAGAAGACATCCAGTGGGCCAAAGAAGTACCAGAGAGGGAGCCCGATGTGAGCACAAGACACCAGGGCGCGCCCTGGTGGGTTGTGCCCACCTCTGTGGCCTCCTGTAACGACCCGACCCAGAATCAGTCAAGTCTCTGTGTAGCTGTACCATCCCAAGATCATGCTGGCACACACAGTATATTGATGAAAAGATTCAAAGTTCAATCACACCTAAATTTATTACACGATTCTCATATCGAGTCTTTATTACAACATAATAAATTTGGCCGAAGGCCAACTCATGAGAAATAAACTAAATAAAGTTGCGGAAGCGTAGACGAATAGCGAGTCCATCCGACTCCATAGGGAAATCGCCAAGCGTAGATCGTAGCCTCACTCCTTGCCGGAAAACTCCTCTGCAACATGAGACGTTGCAGCTGTGTAGGTCAGCATTTAGAATATGCCGGCAAGTCATAGAGAGAACAACAATAATAATGCTAACACTATATGCAATTTGATTGTGGGGCTCTGAGTTTTATGTTTTTGCGAAAAAGCCAGTTTTTCCCTACAACAAAGGACTTGCTTACAAATTACTACAAAATGTGGCTAGTTATTGAGATGGTTCCGCCAACCAATGTCTCATTCTCAATTATTAATTAACCCCTCAATTAATTTATTTGTTCGGTGTTGAGATTTCCGAAATACTCCAGTTTCTAGAGGCTCATTTGTCCGTAACCGGGGACACGACTAATCGATTAGGTTGTTACTCTGCAGAGTCTTGTGCACTTTACCCGCAAGAATCGTTCCCTCCTTTATGTCCTCGCACTGCCGGGTGTTTGAAGACAGGATGAACGAAACAGGTTCTTTAGTAGAGTTTCTCTGAGCACTGCCGGTACCCATCCATGTCCTACCGTTCTTCTACATCTGCTGGCACCGTCCATCTAGAGTCACGCCTAAGGTCAACCCATCCAGAGCCCATAATGGCTTGCGACTGCACAGGTAAGCTTCCGGTCAAGGGGTATCCATCCATCTCTTCGTGGCTGGGTGAAGCTTTCCGCAAGATGTCATGGCGCTTCTCCATGCATCCCGGCCATCCGCTGGTTTCTCCAGGGTGCCCATCAACCGTCCTCCACCCAGTAGTGAATTTGAAGTCCATCTTGAGCTTGAAGTCATGGGGTTGTCATCATCTTGACTCTCACATCTCCCTTATGAAACTCCCAACCAACCCCGTCTACGAGCATAGCAAGATAAACTACATCGTCCCGGGCAATAGTAGCAAGGGGAATTGGGTTCATCCTACCTCATGATACTACTCAAGACGATAACTTAAAATTCTCCTATTGCATGCATGGTGGGGAGGAATAATTCTAATGCAACAAAATCATAGGTATTGTAAAACATGATCGAATGACTTGCCCGGATGACGATCTTCAAACGCTAGTGACTCGAGATAGCAAGCTTTGCACTCCGGAAATTCTATCGAGTCAAACAATAGCACAAATAAGTCTTCCACTAAATAACATAACAGCAAGCTAAAGGAAATCACACAAGCACTCAAACCAAAACCAAAGAAAACTTGAGGAAAACAAACTCAAGGTTTTCATCACTTCACGCAACAACAAAGAAATAGTTTCAACCTACTAACACTTTTCTTAACAGATCCAAAACAAGGGTTTTGCTAACTAACATAAAGGAAAACAACATATAAACTAGATGCAAAAGGAATCACATCAATATCTATTATAGAACTCCTGTTATACCTAAAACAAAACTAATAAGAAAAATAAATGTTCACCCTCTATAACTACAGAAACAAATCTAAAGTAAAATATAACAGGGGTAAACTAAAATTCTATAATAACTAGAACAGCAGGAAACATCAGCCAGCTAAATAAAACTAGAAAAGTTTGATTTCGACTAAAACTAATTTTAATACAATCTACAAATACCCAACAAGTTCCTACTGCTAGGCTAGGTCAAAACTAAGCAGTGGCAAAAAGAATCACCTAAAAATAATAATCCTAGCTCAAATTATACCAGAAATACTAATCTGAATAAAACTAATATAAAACTATTTTTATAAACTTAAACATGGCCGAATCTAATTTATATAGAAGCTACAAGAAATTTGTAAACTAACAAAAAACGAATCAACTAAAAATAATAAATAACCTAAAAGATACATATTTTACAAAATTGAAACTATTCTGAAGAAAACAGAAACGAAAAAAGGAAAGAAAACAAACCAACGTGCTAACGGGCCGAAATAGTGAGCGCTCTAAAACTATCTAACGCGCGAGCAATTAATAAATTCACCGCGTCCATGGGCTAACAGAAATAAGGCAATTGGCCGGTCTAACTAAACCGCAACTAAATAAACTGATCTAAACCAAAACTAAAACCGACCTATATGAAATAAAACCATACCCCTTCGCGGATCTAATCTAAGACGTAGGTTGCCGATCAAATGGTGGAGTGAGGTCCGGCGGCTTACCGCGGCGGTCGACAGCGAGGTGGGCTCGGGCGTTGGTGGCGGGGGTGCTCCGGTGGTCCGGGGCGGCGGCGGCGAGGTCGGGGCTATGCGGCGGAGCGAGGCGGAGGTGGTGGTGGAGTTGTTGGAGCTCGGGGACGACGGAGATGAGTGGGATGAGCTCGGCGGGGCTCCTGGTGCTCTTCAACTCCGGCGACGGGCGGTGATGCTCAAGGCGGCAGCTCCGGTGATCCCTGGACGGAGAGAGGATGTCAGGGAGGTGCGCGCGGTTGATGGGTTTCAGCTGACAAGGTTTGAGGGCAGGGGGATCCTCACCGGAGTCGGAACAGACGGTGGACTGCGGCGGTTGCGGCGAGATCCAAAGGAGGAGCGCGTGAGCTGTGGTGGGTTTTGGGCTAGGGTTTTAGGGGGATTCGGAAGAGGAGGGGCGTAGGAATTTATAGGACATCAACTTGGAGCAGGGGGCGACTCGGGATCGTGATCCCGTGGAATCCGGACGTGGCGGCGGCGTCGAACGCGCTCTGGTGCGGCACAGCGTGGGCGAGGGGAAAGAGATGAGGGAGGGCCCCCGCGGTCAGTGAGAGAGAGAGGGAAGGGTGCGGTCGGGCGACCGGTCGCGAGGGGGTTCGGGTGCGGGCGCGGCTGGGCTGCGGCTGTGGCTCGCTGGGCCGGTTGGCCTGGCCAGCTCGGGGTTCTTTCCCTTTTTTTGAATAAAGGCAGAGAGAAAAAGCTAAACTAAGAGAAAACTCTAATATTTTTTATATAGGATATATATATATATCAAAATTCTCAGGGGAATTAATCCTACAACGTGGACATTTTTCCAAAGGCAAAACAGAAACTAAAAAAAACATTTTCTACAAACTCCAAATAAAATTCAAATTTGAATTCAAACCTTTTGGCAATACTTTCTTCTGACATTTTTGGAGTGTCATGTTAGCTCCTCTCATACTTTTTCTCAAGTATTTGTCAGGGATAACTTTCAATTGGCAAGTTGAATCCAACTCAAACAACAACTCAAATGCCTCTGAAAAAATATCCAAATGCCACACAATTCAAACAAAATGCATAGATGCTTAACTAATATTTGTAAAACATTCCAAATTGAAAATTTGGGACGTTACAAACCTACCCACCTTAAGATGAATCTCGCCCTCGAGATTCAGGTTGACTAGCAAATAGGTGCGGGTGGTCCCGGCGGAGATCTTCTTCTCGCTCCGAGGTGGCTTCCTCCTCGGAGTGGTGGCTCCACAGAACCTTGCAAAACTTGATGATCTGGCTGCGGGTAACTCTGTTCGCAGTCTCGAGAATTCTGACGGGTTTCTCCTCATAAGTCAGATCACTGTCAAGCTGTATGGCCTCTAGAGGCACTGTGTCTCTCAAAGGAATATCGACCATCTCGGCATGGCATTTCTTCAGCTGGGATACGTGAAAGACATCGTGAACTCCTGACAATCCTTCTGGCAATTCCAGCTTATATGCAACTTCTCCTCTGCGTTCGAGGATTTTGTAGGGGCCAATGAACCTGGGTGCTAATTTTCCTTTAACCCCAAATCTCTTGATTCCACGAAGTGGGGACACACGAAGATATGCTCGGTCTCCAACTTCATATGTTATCTCCTTGTGTTTACTGTCGGCATAACTCTCCTGTCTCGACTGGGCTATCTTGAGTCTATCTCGAATCAGCTTGACTTTCTCTTTGGAGTCTCTGATAAGATCGGGACCAAAAAGTTTTTGGTCTCCAACACCATCCCATAGCAATGGTGTTCTGCACCTCCTTCCATATAGAGCTTCGAAAGGGGCCATCTTTAGACTGGTCTGATAGCTGTTGTTGTACGAGAACTCTGTGTATGGCAAATTGTCATCCCAGCTAGACCCATAGTCTAGCGCACAAGCTCTTAACATGTCCTCCAGAATCTGGTTGACTCTCTCAGTCTGTCCATCTGTCTATGGATGAAAAGCTGTACTGAACTCCAGCCTCGTACCCAAGGTTTCATGCAACTGATTCCAAAACTGTGAGGTAAATTGTGTTCCTCTATGTGACACGATACTCCTCGGAACTCCATACAGACATACGATCCTGGTCATGTATATCTTGGCTAACTTAGCACTGGTATATGTGGTCTTCACGGGAATGAAATGAGCTACCTTGGTCAAGCGATCAACCACTACCCAGATAGAATCATAACCTGAACGGGTCCTGGGTAATCCCGTGATAAAATCCTTTCCAAGTTTTTCCCATTTCCACTCGGGAATCGGCAGTGGTTGAAGTAACCCTGCCGGCTTCTGATGTTTCGCCTTTACTCGCTGATAAACATCGCATACTGCTACGTACTCGGCAATATGCTTCTTCATACCTATCCACCAGAAACTTTCCTTCAAGTCTAGATACATCTTGGTGTTGTCTGGGTGAATCGAGTATGGTGAATCATGGGCCTCCTGAAGAATTAACTTCCGGACCTCTGGGTCATTAGGCACATAGATATGATCCTCAAACCATAAAGTTTCGTGTTCATCCTCACAAAAACTTTAGCCTTTCCGTTACTCATATTTTCCTTTATCTCTACAATTTCCTTGTCCGTCTTCTGCGCTTCACAGATTCTTTTGGTCAGAGTGGATTGAATATCCAAGGTGGCAACAAATCCTCTTGGTACTATCTGCAATCGGAGATCTCTGAGATCGTCGGCTAATTTCTGAGGTAATCCTCCAGCTATGAGGGTGTTCACATGGCTTTTATGTCTCAAGGCATCTGCTACCACATTTGCTTTCCCTGGGTGATAATGCAATCTCATATCATAGTCCTTGATCAATTCAAGCCATCTCCTTTATCTGAGGTTCAACTCCTTCTGCGTGAAAATGTACTTCAAGCTCTTATGATCCGTGTAAACATCACAACTATTTCCGACAAGGAAATGTCTCCATGTCTTGAGTGCGTGCACTACGGCTGCTAACTCCAAATCATGTGTGGCATAATTCATCTCGTGAGGTCGTAGCTGTCTGGAGGTATAAGCTACAACTTTTCCTTCCTGCATGAGCACTCCTCCGAGTCCTTGACGAGAAGTGTCACAATACACCTGGTAATCCTTGTGTATGTCCGACAAAATGAGTACTGGGGCTGTAACCAGACGTTTCTTCAACTCCAGAAAACTGGGTTCACAATCCTCGGTCCAAATGTACTTTGTTTCCTTCTTCAACATCTTGGTCATGGGTTTAGCAATCTTGGAGAAATTCTCAATAAATCTCCGATAATATCCTGCAAGTTCGAGAAAACTGCGGATCTCCTTGACTGAGGTGGGGACTGCCAGTTGGTGACCGATTCAACCTTGGTGGGGTCGACTGCTATTCCTTCTCCTGAAATAACATGTCCGAGGAATCCGACTTCCTTCAACCAAAATTCACATTTGCTGAACTTGGCATATAACTGATGTTCTCGGAGTTTCTCCAGGACTAGACGCAGATGTTCCTTGTGTTCTTCCTCGCTCTTGGAGAAAACCAATATGTCATCAATGAACACCACAACAAACTTGTCCAGATATTCCATAAATACCTTGTTCATCATGCTCATGAAATACGCAGGGGCATTAGTCAATCCGAATGACATGACGGTATACTCATATAAACCATACCTGGTGGTGAAAGTTGTTTTGGGTATATCCTGTTCACGAATCTTCAGCTGGTGATACCCTGATCGAAGATTGATCTTGGAAAATACTTTGGCTCCGACTAGCTGATCAAATAAATCATTAATCATCAGTAGAGGGTACTTATTCTTGATGGTCACGTCATTCAATGAACGATAATCTACAACCTTTCTCAGGGTTCCATACTTCTTCTCTACCAAAAGAACTGGGGCTCCTCAAGGTGACGAACTTGGGCGAATATATCCTTTCTCCAATAATTCCTTGATTTGCTGGTTGATCTCTTCCAAATCATTCAGGGGCATCCGATAAGGTCTCCTTGATATTGGGGCTGTGGCAGGTAATAACTCGATCAAAAATTCTATTTCTCTATCCGGTGGCATTCCTGGTAATTCCTCTGGAAATACATCCGAAAAATCTTGTACTACAGGCACTTCCTCCTGAACCACTCCCGTGAGGGAATTCACCTGCTTCTTTATCGGTGTGCATCTGGATACATACTTGATCCTCTTCTGCTCCGGGGTGGTGAGCAAAATCGTCTTGCGGGCACAGTGGATGTTCCCTTCAAACTTCGTCAACCAGTCCATGCCTAGGATCACGTCCAATCCCTGGGATTCTAAGACTATGAGGTCTATGGGAAAATCATGATTTCTGATGCTGAGGGTTGAATGATAGCCCAAGCCTGCCATCATCTCTCCTCTTGGGGAAGTGACTTGGAGCGGGGGTCTAAGGGTCCTAGTGGGCAACCCATAGTTTTCCACAACTACCCTTGATATGAATGAATGCGTTGCACCGGAATCAAAGAGTACCAATACTGGACGTGAATTTAACAAAAACTTACCAACCACAGTGTCTGGCTATTCATAGACGTCATCCACGTTAATGTGATTCACCCGAGCATGAGGAAAAGGGTTGGGCTTCTTTGGTGAGCTCTCATTGCCGTTGCCGTTTCCATTCCTCTGCTTGGCATCCGGACAATCAGTGGCATAGTGTCCTGTCTTCTGGCACTTGAAACAGGTGATATGACTCAGATCCTTCTGAGTCGGAGCAGGACGGTGCTAGTTGCCGTTTCTCTCCATTGCCTGACTTGGGGTTGTTGTCGTGGTTGCGATTGTTCCCATTCCCTCCATGGTTATGTCCTCCATGATTATGTCCTCCATGGGTGTGATGGTTATGTCCTCCTGAGTATGGGGCATAGCGGGGCTTCTGCTGAGCTCCGGAGTTGTAGTTTCCCTGGCCATATTTCCGCTTGCGGCTTTCAATCTGCTGCTGCTTGCCTTCGAGTATAGTGGCCTTGTCTACCAACTCCTGGTAGTTGTTGAAGGTAGCCACCATTAGCTGCATTCCCAGCTCATCATTGAGTCCCTCAAGAAACTTCTCCTATTTTGCAGCATCTGTGGCCACATCATCTGGGGCATATCGAGATAATTTGCTGAACTCATCCACATACCGCCCCACAGTACGGTTCCCCTGGCGTAAGTTGCGGAACTCTCTTCAGACTCATGGCTCCAGCTGAGACATGAGCTGTGCGGAAAGCCCGCTGGAACTGATCCCATGTCATGGTGGCGACCGGATAGGTGGCGGTGTAGTTTTCCCACCAAGAGACTGCAGGTTCATTCAGTTGATGTGCGGCAAAACGCACCTTCTCAGCATCTGTGCATCCAGCAGTTGTTAGATCCCTTCCGATCTTGTGGAGCCAATCATCGGCTACAAATCGGCTCGGTGCTACTAGAGAACACCAGCGGATTCAGCCTTAGGAGCCGGGTCAGGTTATCGACAGGGGGTGGTGGCGGTGGATTTTTGCTGTTGTTGCTTTGGTTTTGGATGAGCATTTGCATTAAGGCATTCTGTTGTTAGATCAGCTGGGTGAGCTCCGGCGGGAAAGTGAAACCGGGGTCACGTCTCGGAGGCATCTGGTGTTATGGAGTGGATGAGAAATTAGAATAGAACAAGGGTCTAATGAGAAAATAGCACTACCCAAATGAATGCACAAACATAATCACACCAATCATTTATTCATTCATCTCAAACAAGGTTCAAACTCGGATTACAAAATCTCACGACTAATCGAAAAATAACGGCCTAACTGATCGACGAAAATAAAATAACATGGCGGTCGACTAAATGTCTTCATCAATTATCCATATGTCCTCTGGTGCGTCATCCTCTGGTGCGGCGCCTCCTCTTGCGGCTTCCTTCGGTGGAGCTCTCTTCATAATCCTGGTCATTGCTCAAGAGATGTCCATCGTCTCCACTCGGGAAAAGGTCTTCTCCCAGATCCATCTTCTCCTCTAGTGTGGCAATATATTTCTTTCGGTCCTCGAGTCTATCCATAAAATCCTTGACTTCATCCTCATGCTCATAGTGGGCTTTACGTGCTGCATCCTCCAGTTCAATTTCACGAAGATGCAACTTTTGGACCGTCTTCAAGCTCCTGCGCATCTGAATCTCTAGAGTCCTGATATGAGCCTCCAAGTCTTGGACATATGAGTGAACGGAGTCGTCATCTGTGGTGCGGATAATCTCTCCATCTGTAGTCCTGCAAGAAATCATGGTGTGGTCTGATCCAACAAGCTCGGTCCTGTATTCCTCCTGGATGCGTCCAAGTGCACTATGAACTGCTATGTCTCTCCCGAGGATCCAAGTGGGAGCAGTGAACCTGAAGTCAACGGGCGCCGAGAGACTTCCGAAAGTCCTCCCTGGTATGTGCACCCTAATCCTATAACGGCGGTCTTCCGGAAATGCCATGATAGGGGTCCCGGTGATAGACGACAGAGCAATCTTCAATTCCTTGGTGATCTGGACCACCCTCCTGCCAAAAAGCATTGTCTCATCTGTCTAGCAAAACTCCGAGAGCAGAACTGGGATGAACTTGACAACCATCTAGAATGTTGAAATCGGAGAGAAGTCAGAAATGAACATGGGAGTATTACGGAATGATAAGGACATAAAATAAAATAGTTTCTTCCTATGGCTTTCCGATCCTAGGGGTTACGTCCTATGGTCAGCGTGTGCTCTGAATACCATCTCTATAACGACCCGACTCAAAATTGGTCAAGTCTCTGTGTAGCTGTACCATCCCAAGATCATGCTGGCACACACAGTACATTGATGAAAAGATTCAAAGTTCAATCACACCTGAATTTATTACACGATTCTCATATCGAGTCTTTATTACATCATAATAAATTCGGCCGAAGGCCAACTCATGAGAAATAAACTAAATAAAGCTGCGGAAGCGTAGACGAATAGCGAGTCCATCCAACTCCATAGGGCAATCGCCAAGCGTAGATCATAGCCTCACTCCTGGTCGGAAAACTCCTCTGCAACATGAGACGTTGCAGCCGTGTAGGTCAGCATTTAGAATATGCCGGCAAGTCATAGAGAGAACAACAATAATAATGCTAACAGTATATGCAATTTGACTGTGGGGCCTTGAGTTTTTTGTTTTTGCGAAAAAGCCAGTTTTTCCCTACAACAAAGGACTTGCTTACAAATTACTACAAAATGCGGGTAGTTATTGAGATGGTTCCGCCAACCAATGTCTCATTCCCAATTATTAATTAACCCCTCAATTAATTTATTTGTTCGGTGTTGGGATTTCCGAAATACTCCAGTTTCCAAAGGCTCATTTCCCTGTAACCGGGGACATGACTAATCGATTAGGTTGTTACTCTGCAGAGTCTTGTGCACTTTACCCGCAAGAATCGTTCCCTCCTTTATGTCCTCACACTGCCTGGTGTTTGAAGATGGGATGAACGAAATAGGGTCTTCCGTAGAGTTTCTCTGAGCAATGCCGGTACCCATCCATGTCCTACCGTTCTTCTACATCTGCTAGCACCGTCCGTCCAGAGTCACGCCTAAGGTCAACCCAGCTAGAGCCATAATGGCTTGCGGCTGCATAGGTAAGCTTCCGGTCAAGGGGTATCCATCCATCTCTCCGTGGCTGGGTGAAGCTTTCCGCAAGATGTCATGGCGCTTCTCCATGCATCTCGGCCATCCGCTGGTTTCTCCAGGGTGCCCGTCAACCGTCCTCCACGCAGTAGTGAATTTGAAGTCCATCTTGAGCTTGAAGTCACGGGGTTATCATCATCTTGACTCTCACATCTCCCTTATGAAACTCCCAACCAACCCCGTCTACGAGCATAGCAAGATAAACTACATCGTCCCGGGCAATAGTAGCAAGGGGAATTGGGTTCATCCTACCTCATGATACTACTCAAGACAATAACTTAAAATTCTTCATGCATGGTGGGGAGGAATAATTCTAATGCAACAAAATCATAGGTATTGTAAAACATGATCAAATGACTTGCCTGGCTGACGGTCTTCAAACGCTAGTGACCCGAGATAGCAAGCTTCGCACTCCAAAAATTCTATTGAGTTAAACAATAGCACAAATAAGTCTTCCACTAAATAACATAACAGCAAGCTAAAGGAAATCACACAAGCACTCAAACCAAACCCAAAGAAAACTCGAGGAAAACAAACTCAAGGTTTTCATCACTTCACACAACAACAAAGAAATAGTTTCAACCTACTAACACTTTTCTTAACAGATCCAAAACAAGGGTTTTGCTAACTAACATAAAGGAAAATAGCATATAAACTAGATGCAAAAGGAATCACATCAATATCTATTATAGAACTCCCGTTATACCTAAAACAAAACTAATAAGAAAATAAAATAAAACTTTTTATTTTGCTGCAAATAAATGTTCACCCTCTGTAACTACAGAAACTAATCTAAAATAAAATATAACAGGGGCAAACTAAAATTCTATAATAACTAGAACAACAGGAAACAACAGCCAGCTAAATAAAACTAGAAAAGCTTTATTTCGACTAAAACTAATTTTAATACAATCTACAAATACCCAACAAGTTGCTACTGCTAGGCTAGGTCAAAACTAAGTAGTGGCAAAAAGAATCACCTAAAAATAATAATCCTAGCTCAAATTATACCAGAAATACTAATCTGAATAAAACTAATATAAAACTATTTTTTATAAACTTAAACATGGCCGAATCTAATTTCTATAGAAGCTACAAGAAATTTGTAAACTAACAAAAAAGAAACAACTAAAAATAATAAATAACCTAAAAGATACAGATTTTACAAAATTGAAACTATTCTGAAGAAAACAGAAACGAAAAAAAGAAAAGAAAACAAACACGCTAACGGGCCGAAACAGTGAGCGCTCTAAAACTATCTAACGCACGAGCGATTAATAGATTCACTGCGTCCATGGGCTAACAGAAATAAACCAATCGACCGGTTTAACTAAACCGCAACTAAATAAACCGATCTAAACCAAAACTAAAACCGACCTATATGAAATAAAACCATACCCCTTCGCGGATCTAATCTAAGCCGTAGGTTGCCGATCGAACGGTGGAGTGGGGTTCAGCGGCTTACCGCGGTAGTCGACGGCGAGGTGGGCTCGGGCGTTGGCGGCAGGGGTGCTCCGGTGGTCTGGGGCGGTGGTGGCGAGGTCGGGGCGATGCGGTGGAGTGAGGCGGAGGTGGTGGTGGAGTTGTTGGAGCTCGGGGACGACGGAGATGAGTGGGACAAGCTCGGCGGGGCTCCTGGTGCTCTGCAACTCCGGCAACGGGTGGTGATGCTCAAGGCGGCGGCTCCGGCGATCCCTGGACGGAGAGAGGATGTCAGGGAGGTGCGCGCGGTTGAGGGGTTTCGGCTGACGAGGTTTGAGGGCAGGGGGATCCTCACTGGAGTCGGAACAGACGGCGGATTGCGGCGGCTGCGGCGAGATCCAAAGGAGGAGGGTGTGAGCTGCGGTGCATTTTGGGCTAGGGTTTTAGGGGGATTCGGAAGAGGAGGGGCGTAGGAATTTATAGGACATCAACTTGGAGCAGGGGGTGACTCGGGATCGTGATTCCGTGGAATCTGGACGCGGCGGCGGCGTCAAACGCGCTCTGGTGCGGCACAACATTGGCGAGGGGAAAGAGATGAGGGCGGGCCCCCGCGGTTAGTGAGAGAGAGAGGGAAGGGTGCAGTCGGGCGACCGGTCGCGAGGGGGTTCGGGTGCGGGCGCGGCTGGGCTGCAGTTGTGGCTCGCTGGGCCGGTTGGCCTGGCCAGCTCGGGGTTCTTTCTCTTTTTTGTTTTGAATAAAGGCAGAGAGAAAAAGCTAAACTAAGAGAAAACTCTAATATTTTTTATATAGAACATATATATCAAAATTCTTAGGGGAATTAATCCTACAACGTGGACATTTTTCCAGAGGCAAAACAGAAACTAAAAAAACATTTTATGCAAACTCGAAATAAAATTCAAATTTGAATTCAAACCTTTTGGCAATATTTTCTTCTGACATTTTTGGAGTGTCATGTTAGCTCCTCTCATACTTTTTCTCAAGTATTTGCCAAGGATAACTTTCAATTGCCAAGTTGAATCCAACTCAAACAACAACTCAAATGCCTCTGAAAAAATATCCAAATGCCACACAATTCAAACAAAATGCATATATGCTTAACTAATATTTGTAAAACATACCAAATTGAAAATTTTGGATGTTACACCTCCCGAACCACGTCTTTGCCCTATAAATACCCCAATATTCCAGAAACCCTAGGGAAGTCGACAAAAATCAATTCCAGCTACCGCAAGTTCCAGAACCACCAGTCCAATCTAAACACCGTCACAGAGGGGTCCATTGGTGCCTCTCCGATGATGCATGAGTAGTTCTTTGTAGACCTATGGGTCCGTAGTCAGTAGTTAGATGCCTTCCTATCTCTCTTTTGATTCTCAATACAATGGTCTCTTGGAGATCCATATGATGTAACTCTTTTTGCGGTGTGTTTTTGGAATCCAATGAACTTTGAGTTTATGATCAGATCTATCTTTTTATCCATGAAAGTTATTTGAGTCTTCTTTGATCTCTTATATGCATGATTTCTTATAGCCTCATATTTCTTCTCCGATATTTGGGTTTTGTTTGGCCAACTTGATCTATTTATCTTGCAATGGTAAGAGGTGCTTTGTGATGGGTTCGATCTTATGATGCTTGATCCCAGTGACAGAAGGGGAACCGACACATATGTATCGTTGCCATTAAGGATAACAAGATGGGGTCTATTTCTACATAAATAGATCTTGTCTACATCATGTCATCGTTCTTATTGCATTACTCCGTTTCTCCATGAACTTAATACACTAGATGCATGCTGGATAGTGGTTGATGTGTGGAGTAATAGTAGTAGATGCAGGCAGGAGTCGGTCTACTAATCTTGGACGTGATGCCTATATAATGATCATTGCCTGGATATCTTCATGATTATTTGAAGTCCTATCAATTGCCCAACAGTAATTGTTTACCCACCGTTTGCTATTTTTCTCGAGAGAAGCCACTAGTGAAACCTACGGCCCCCCCGAGTCTCTTCTTTATCATATTTGCCTTTGCGATCTATTTTTATTTTATTTTATTTTAATATCTATTAAACCAAAAATACGAAAATACCTTGCTGCAATTTTTACTTATTTATTGTATCTCGCGTTCCCTCGAGATCTATCTACCAAATTATTACAACTCTCTCACGTCTGTTTGCCAATTTCTGGTGCCGTTACCCGAAAGGTATTGACAACCCCTTTAAGACGTTGGGTTGCGAGTATTTGTTATTTGTGTGCAGGTGCCGTTCATGTAGTGTTGCGTGGTTCTCCTACTGGTTTGATAACCTTGGTCTCATCACTGAGGGAAATACCTACCGTTGCTGTGCTGCATCATCCCTTCCTCTTTGGGGAAATACCGACGTAGTTCAAGCAGACATCAGTAGACGATCCTTTTGTAGCAAAGGATAGGCCAAAATGGTCTCTTATAATAAGCAAGGCGTTCTTGAGGGTACACGGGAATTTCATCTAGTCACTTTCATCATGTTGGTTTGATTCGTGTTTGCTACTTTGATAATTTGATATGTAGGTGGACCGGTGCTTAAGTGTTGTTCTTATTTGAACAAACCTCCAAGTTATGATTAACCGCCTCGCAAGCGTCTGTAACTATGAGAAAAGTATTAAGATAAAATCTAACCATAGCATTAAACTTTTGGATCCAAATCGGTCCCTTACGAAGTAGCACATAAACTAGGGTTTAAACTTCTATCACTCTAGCAACCCATCATCTAATAACTACTCCACAATGCATTCCCTTAGGCCCTAATAAGGTGAAGTGACATGTAGTCGATGTTCACATGACACCACTAAGGAAATCACAACATAGATATCATCAAAATATCAAACACATATCAAGTTCACATGATTACTTGCAACAAGATTTCTCCCATGACCTCAAGAACAAAAGTAACTACTCACAAATGATAATCATGCTCAAGATCATAGGGGTATTAAATAGAATAATGGATCTGAACATATAATCTTCCACCAAATAAACCATATAGTAATCAACTACAAGATGTAATCAACACTACTAGTCACCCACAAGCACCAATCTAGTTCCGGTACAAAGATTGAACACAAGAGATGAACTAGGGTTTGAGAGGAGATGGTGTTGTTGAAGATGTTGATGGATATTGCCCTCCCAAAGATGGGATAGTTGTTGGTGATGACGATGATGATGATTTCCTCCTCCGGGAGGTAAGTTCCCCCAGTGGAATCACTCCACCGGAGGGCAAAACTCTCCTGGCCAAGTTCTACCTCGAGACGGCGGCGCTTTGTCTCGAAAGTCCTCTCCTGATTTTTCTAGGTCAAAATGACCTATATACCAGAGGATGGGCACCAGAGGTGGGCGGAGGAGGGCACAACCCACCAGGGCGCACCTAGGAGGGCTGGCGCGCCCAGGTGGGTTGTGCCCACCTGGTTGGCCTCCTCCGGCAGTTATTTGCTCCAGTATTTTTTATATGTTGCAAAATAATTCTCCTGAAATTTTTAGCTCATTTGGAGATGTGCAGAACATGTGACTCTGACATAGCTTTTTCAGGTCCAGAATTCCAGCTGCCGACATTCTCCCTCTTTGTGTAAACCTTGCAAATTATGAAAGAAAAGGCATTAGAAATACTCCAAAAAGCATTATTATGCATAAAAACATTATAAATAATAGTAGGAAAACATGATGCAAAGTGGATGTATCAGCCACGTCTCGCACGGGGGCTCGATCGACTTTAATAAGTAGCAGCAGCGATCGATCGCTCGGGTTCAATTAGCAGCAGCAACAAGGGAATCACTCGGGTTCAGTTAGCAGCGAAGGAATTGCTCGGATTTTGTTAAGAGCGAAGGGATCGATTGCTCGCATTCAGTAGTAGGAAGTGTAACCGCTCGGGTTTAGTAAGCGAACACCTCACTTGGATTCAAATAGCCAACACTTCGCACACACACGCATACCAGAGAAACGCGCAAAACTACACTGCATCGCTCGGCCTCGACCACCCACCGTAACCAGGAACTCCCCGAAATTTACTTCGCCCTCACTTGTACCATGATTTTTTATGTCACGGATGGCCCAAAGAATGTTATGCAGGTGCGTCTTCGGCCCGCTTAGGATGAAAAGCCCATTTTCTATCATAGTTTTTTGTCATGGAAGTAGTAGCCCACCACATCTATGATGATACGTGTTTTTGTCACAATTATCGTCATAGAAGTGTCATAGCCATGACTGAAAAAGTTTCATTCGGGTCATAATGTCACAGATGTGCCTTTTTTATTGAGGTTGCTGTTGCTTTTTCTCCATGCTCCTGGCAGTTGCAACAAGGCACCACTTAAATCTTTCTTGCTCGTACAGGTCCTCGAGGAAAGTGAAGTCTTGGGGTCCAAGGCTCTCATCTTCCTCGGATTCAGGAAGGTAACCACTTTCTTCCGCCTCGGCGTCTTCGAGGTCCCCGTTATCGGATGCCCCTATGGGGCTGTTGAACTGAGCGAGCGTGGCATTATTGCCCTGATCGTCGATGTTATCAGGGCTGGAGTCATCAGTTGTGCCACCCATATTGTTGGTCTAGCTATTGCCCCCATGTGCCTTTTGGTCGCTTGGGACATCGTCGATGATGTGTCCACCATGTAGACATCATAGGTGGAAGTTGCGACCCAATTGCCGATGTGGGTCGTAAGCCTGGGCAAGGCTGCCCTGGATGCATCATTTGCATCTTCATCCATGTCAGTTGCCTTGTCGGAGGCGTAGTTCAGAACATCGGTTAAATCCTCGACGGTAGCGACTAGGTGGGTGGTATAAATTTTCCTGTATCGGCTTTACATCTGATTCGATCATAGACCAGGGACGAGATCGCCAGATTCTGAATGAGGTCCATCATCTCGTTTGTCTGCGAGAGGTCCTCCGTATCCGTGGCCTGGTTGTAAGTCGGGTTGATGTGGAATATGCTCTGTGGGTTGCTTGACGCGACTTCGGAGCCCTGACCGCCAAGGTTGACTCCTAGTCGGCTCGCAAAGAGCTTAGATCCAAATCCAATGCTGGCTCTGTGTTCAGATTTGACTTAAGGTCAAGATCCGATAAGACAACGGTCTGGTCTGTGCTTAAAATCGCGTCTGACGCGACGACAGTCAGATCCAAACATGGGGCTGGCTCTGATAAGAGATCCGTGTCGAGGATAGGATCAAGGGTCAGCTCTGAGGTCAAAGCCACAGTGTCCGAAGAGTTCCCAAGCCCATCTGACATCCCTCCAGATAGGGCGAGGTCGCTGCGAGAGTCAGCAGTGTATGATACGTCCATTTTTCATCATGCTTTTATATTGATATTTAATGCATTATGGGATGTTAGTACACATTATATCAAAATACCTATGCCTATTCTCTCTTATTTGACAAGGTTTACATGAAGAGGGAGAATGCTGGCAGCTGGAATTCTGGGCGGGAAAAGGAGCAAATATTAGAGACCTATTCTGCACAGCTCCAAAAGTCCTGAGACTTCACGGAGCATGTTTTTGGAATAAATAAAAAAATATTGGGCGAAGAAAGTACCAGAGGGAGGCCACCAACCAGCCACAAGGGTGGAGGGCACGCCCTACCCCCTGGGTGCGCCCCTGACCTTATGGGCCCCATGACAGGCCTCCGGTGCCTATCTTTGGCTATATGGTGTCTTTTACCCTGGAAAAATTCAAGAATAAGCTTTCGGGATGAAGCGCCGCTGTCTCGAGGCGGAACCTCGACAGAACCAATCTAGGGCTTCGGCGGACCTGTTCTGCAGGGGAAACATCCCTCCTGGAGGGGGAAATCGTCGCCATCGTCATCACCAATGATCCTCTCATCGAGAGGGGGTCAATCTCCATCAACATCTTCACCAGGACCATCTCCTCTCAAACCCTATTTCATCTCTAGTATTCGATCTCGGTCCCAAAACCTCAGATTGGTACCTGTGGGTTGCTAGCAGTGTTGATTACTTCTTGTAGTTGATGCTAGTTGGTTTATCTAGTGGACGATTATTTTTCAGATCCTTAATGACAATAATACTCCTCCGATTATGATTATTAATATGCTTTGTGAGTAGTTACATTTGTTCCTGAGGACATGGGAGAAGTCTTGTTATAAGTAATCATGTGAATTTGGTATTAGTTCGGTATTTTGATGAGATGTATGTTGTCTTTCCTCTACTGGTGTTATGTGAACATCGACTACATGACACTTCAACATTATTTCGTCCTAGGGGAAGGCATTAGGAAGTAATAAGTAGATGATGGGTTGCTAGAGTGACATAAGCTTAAACCCTAGTTTATGTGTTGCTTCGTAAGGGGTTGATTTGGATCCATATGTTTCATGCTATGGTTAGGTTTACCTTAATACTTTCATAGTTGTGGATGCTTGCTAGGGGGGTTAATCATAAGTGGGAGGCTTGTCCAAGGAAGGGCAGCACCCAAGCAGCGGTCCACCCACATATCAAATTATCAAAGTAACGAACGTGAATCATATGAGCATGATGAAAACTAGCTTGACAACAATTCCCATGTGTCCTCGGGAGCACTTTGCTTTATATAAGAGTTTGTCCAGGCTTGTCCTTTGCTACAAAAAGGATCGGGGCACCTTGCTGCACCTTGTTTACTTTTATTACTTGATACCCGTTACAATTTATCTTATCACAAAACTATCTGTTGCCGATAATTTCAGTGCTTGCAGAGAATACCTTGCTGAAAACCGCTTGTCATTTCCTTCTGCTCCTCATTGGGTTCGACACTCTTACTTATTGAAAGGACTACGATAGATTCCCTATTCTTTTGTGTCATCAAAACTCTTTTCTGGCACCATTGCTGGGGACTGAAGCGCCTTTGGTAAGTGGAATTTGGTAAGAAACATTTATATAGTGTGCTGAAATTTACTGTCACTTGTTACTATGGAAAATAATCCTTTGAGGGGCTTGTTCAGGGTATATTTGCCTCGACCGGATCCACAATTAGTTGCTCCTCAACCTACTGCACCTACTGAAAATATTCGTTATGAAATTCCTTCGGGTATGATAGTGAAACTGCTAGCTAATCCTTATGCAGGAGATGGAACATTACATCCCGATATGCACCTAATCTATGCAGATTAAGTTTGTGGATTATTTAAGCTTGCAGGTATGCCCGAGGATGTTGTCGAGAAGAAGGTCGTCCCTTTATCTTTGAAGGGAAAGGCATTGACATGATATAGGCTATTCGATGATATTGGATCATGGAACTACAACCGATTGAAATTAGAATTTCATCAAAAGTTTTATCCTATGCATCTGGTTCATCGTGATCGGAATTATATATATATAATTTTTAGCCTCGTGAAGGAGAAAGTATCTCTCAAGCTTGGGGGAGGTTTAAGTCAATGTTATATTCATGCCCCAATCATGAGCTCTCAAGAGAAATTATTATTCAAAAAAATTATGCTCGACTTTCTCATAATGATCGATCCATGTTTGATACTTCTTGTACTGGTTCCTATATGAAGAAAGATATTGAATTGAAATGGGATTTATCAGAAAGAATTAAATGCAACTCTGAATATTGGGATCTCGACGAAGGTAAAGAGTCAGGTATAAACCATAAGTTTGATTGTGTTAAATCTTTTATGGATACCGATGCTTTTCATGATTTTAGCACTAAATATGGACTTGACTCTGAGATAGTAGCTTATTTTTGTGAATCTTTTGCTACTCATGTTGATCTCCCTAAGGAGAAGTGGTTTAAATATCATCCTCCCATTGAAGTTAAAGTATTTGAACCTATTAAAGTTGAAGCATAAACTATTACTTATAATGTTGATCCTATTGTTCTTACCGCTTATATTGAGAAACCACCATTCCCTATTAGAATAAAGGATCATGCTAAAGCTTCAACTGTGGTTAACAAAAGTAATATTAGAGCACCCAAACCCTTTGAGGAAATTAAAGTTGAACATAGTATTGCTATGGTTAAAGATCTCTTGGTTGATAATACTGATGGGCATGTTATTTATTTCTGTGATGAAGCTTCTACAATTGCCAAACCTGATATGAAAGATAAACATAGACCTATTGTTGGTATGCCTGTTGTTTCTGTTAAGATAGGAGATCGTTGTTATCATGGCTTATGTGATGTGGGTGCTAGTGTGAGTGCAATTCCTTATACCTTATATAAAGAAATCATGAATTATATTGCACCTGCTGAGATAGAAGATATTGATGTTACTATTAAGCTTGCTAATAGAGATACTATATCACCAATTGGGATTGTGAGAGATGTTGAGGTCTTGTGTGGGAAAATTAAATATCCTGCTGATTTTCTTGTTCTTGGTTCCCCACAAGATAATTCTTGTCCCATTATATTTGGTAGACCTTTCTTGAATACTGTTAATGCTAAGATAGACTGCGAGAAATATATTGTTACTGTTGGTTTAGGGGATATGTCTCATGATTTTAATTTCTCTAAATTTTGTAGACAACCCCATGATAAAGAATTGCCTAGTAAAGATGAAATTATTGGTCTTGCTTCTATTGTTGTGCCTCCTGTTGATCCTTTAGAACAATATTTGCTAGACCATGAAAATGATATGTTTATGAATGAAAGAAGGGAGATAGATGAAGTATTATTTAAACAAGGACCTATTTCGAAACGCAATATGCCTGTTGAAATCCTTGGAGATCCTCCTCCACCTAAGGGTGATCCCGTGTTTGAGCTTAAACAATTACCTGATACTCCGAAATATGCTTATCTTGATGAAAAGAAGATATATCCTGTTACTATTAGTGCCAACCTTTCAGAGCATGAAGAAAATAAATTATTGAAAAATCTAAAGAAGCACCGTGCCGCTATTGGATATACTCTTGATGATCTTAAGGGCATTAGTCCCACTCTATGTCAAAACAAAATTAAATTGGAGAAAGATGCTAAACCGGTTGTTGATCATCAACGACAGTTAAATCCTAAGATGAAAGAAGTGGTAAGAAATGAAATACTAAAGGTTCTTGAGGAAGGTATAATTTATCCTATTGCTGATAGTCAATGGGTAAGTCATGTTCATTATGTCCCTAAGAAGGGAGGTATTACCGTTGTTCCTAATGATAAGAACAAATTGATTCCTCAAATAATTGTTATATGTTATAAAATGGTAATAGATTTCCGCAAATTAAATAAAGCTACTAGAAAAGATCACTGCCCTCTACCTCTTATTGATCAAATGTTAGAAAGATTATCCAAACATACACATTTTTGCTTTCTAGATGGTTATTCTGGTTTCTCTCAAATACTTGTGTCAAAAGATGATCAAGAGAATACCACCTTTACTTGCCCTTTCGGTACCTTTGCTTATAGGCGTATGCCTTTTGGTTTATGCAATGCACCTGCTACCTTTCAAAGATGTACAACTGCTATATTCTATGATTTTTGTGAAAAGATTTTTGAGATTTTCATGGATGATTTCTCTATTTATGGAACTTCTTTTTATGATTGTTTAAGCAACCTTGATCGAGTTTAGCATAGATGTGAGAAAATTAATCTTGTCTTGAATTGGGAAAAGTGCCACTTTATGGTTAATGAAGATATTGTCTTGGGTCATAAAGTTTCTGAAAGAGGTATTGAAGTTGATAAAGCTAAAGTAGATGCTATTGAAAAGATGCCGCGTCCTAAAGATATCAAAGGTATAAGAAGTTTCCTTGGTCATTGATACATCTCCAACGTATCTATAATTTTTGACTGCTCCATGCTATATTATCTTCTGTTTTGGACATTATTGGGCTTTATTATCCACTTTTATATTATTTTTGGGACTAACCTACTAACCGGAGGCCCAGCCCAGAATTGCTGTTTTTTTGCCTATTTTAGGGTTTCGAAGAAAAAGAATATCAAACGGAGTCCAAACGGAATGAAACCTTCGGGAACGTGATTTTTGGAACGAACAAGATCCAGGAGACTTGGACCCTACGTCAAGCAACCAACAGGGAGGCCACGAGGTAGGGGGGCGCGCCTACCCCCCCAGGCGCGCCCTCCACCCTCATGGGCCCCCTGTTGCTCCACCGACGTACTTCTTCCTCCTATATATACCTACATACCCCCAAACGATCAGAATCAGGAGCCAAAACCCTAATTCCACCGCCGTAACTTTCTGTATCCACGATATCCCATCTTGGGGCCTGTTCCGGAGCTCCGTCGGAGGGGGCATCGATCACGGAGGGCTTCTACATCAACATCATAGCTTCTCCGATGATGTGTGAGTAGTTTACCTCAGACCTTCAGGTCCATAGTTATTAGCTAGATGGCTTCTTATCTCTTTTTGGATCTCAATACAAAGTTCTCCCCCTCTCTTGTGGAGATCTATTCGATGTAATCTTCTTTTTGCGGTGTGTTTGTTGAGAACGATGAATTGTGGGTTTATGATCAAGTTTATCTATGAACAATATTTAAATCTTCTCTGAATTCTTTTATGTATGATTGGTTATCTTTGCAAGTCTCTTTGAATTATCAAATTGGTTTAGCCTACTAGATTGATCTTTCTTGCAATGGGAGAAGTGGTTAGCTTTGGGTTCAATCTTGCGGTGTCCTTTCCCAGTGACAGTAGGGGCAGCAAGGCACATATTGTATTGTTGCCATCGAGGATAACAAGATGGGGTTTTCATCATATTGCATGAGTTTATCCCTCTACATCATGTCATCTTTCTTAAAGTGTTACTCTATTCTCTTGAACTTAATACTCTAGATGCATGCTAGATAGCGGTCGATGTGTGGAGTAATAGTAGTAGATGCAGGCAGGAGTCAGTCTACTTGTCTCGGACGTGATGCCTATATACATGATCATACCTAGATATTCTCATAACTATGCTCAATTCTGTCAATTGCTCAACAGTAATTCATTCACCCACCGTAAAATACTTATGCTCTTGAGAGAAGCCACTAGTGAAACCTATGGCCCCCGGGTCTATCTTCATCATATTAATCCTCCAATACTTAGTTATTTTCATGGCCTTTTATTTTAATTTGCATCTTTATCATAAAAATACCAAAAATATAATCTTATCATATCTATCAGATCTCACTCTTATAAGTGACAGTGTAGGGATTGACAACCCCTTATCATGTTGGTTGCGAGGATTTATTTGTTTTGTGCAGGTGCGAGGGACTCGCGCGTAGCCCCCTACTGGATTTATACCTTGGTTCTCAAAACCTGAGGGAAATACTTACGCTACTTTGCTACATCACCCTTTCCTCTTCAAGCGAAAACCAACAGAGTGCTCAAGAGGTAGCAAGAAGGATTTCTGGCGCCGTTGCCGGGGAGGTCTACACAAAAGTCAACATACCAAGTACCCATCACAAACCCTTATCTCCCGCATTACATTATTTGCCATTTTCCTCTTGTTTTCATCTCCCCCACTTCACCCTTGCCATTTTATTCGCCCTTCTTCTGTTTGTCTTTTTGTTTGCTTTTATGTCTTACTTGGCTCGTTTGCTCATTTGGTTGAAATAGTTGTTTATTTATTACTAGACAGAGAACCTAAGATCTATGGATCCTCATCCATTGCTAATCTTTTTAAGAGATTGAATTATGGTGAACCAATTGCTAGTGAGTTTTGTGCACTAGATTATCTTTATGAAGTTTTGCTTGAAATTTGTGAACCTGAAAATTGTGATGAAGTGCTTTATGGAGTGATTCATGATAGATCTTTGAATAAAAAGCATGATTGCAATGATTTTACTATAAATTCTCTTGATGTCAATTGTGCTAATATTATGCAAAACCCTAAGCTTGGGGATGCTAGTTTTGCTATGTCTACTACTTATTGCAATGATCATGATTGGGGTGATTCTTCTTACAATCTTGAAAATTTATTTAAGCCCCATGATGAATATGAGATTGATAATAGTGTTTGCAATATTATTAAAAGTGGGTTTGGAGAGGTCATGACTTTAGTTAATGTTAATCCCACTATTTTGGAAGAGTGTCAACTTTGCATGCATGTGGATCGTGTTGATTTTTTTTGATGTGATAGCTATTTTTTTGAATTTGCTTATGATCCTACATGTAATTATTATGAGAGAGGAAAATATGGTGGTAGAAATTTTCATGTTACTAAACTACCTCTCGTTATGTTGAGATTGCTATTGTTTCTTTCCTCTTCCTTGCATATGTTAGTTTTTGCTTGCCTTGATAATTTGTTTGCCTATAAGATGCCTATGCATAGGAAGTATGTTAGACTTAGATGTGTTTGTCACATGCTTTATGATGCTCTCTTTGTGCTTCAATTCTTGTCTTTCATGTGAGCATCATTGGAATATTATGCCTAGCTATAAGGCTTTAAAGAAAAGCGCTTGTTGGGAGACAAGCCAATATTTTTCCTTACTGTTATTCAATAAATAATTTTTCTAGCCTCTGTTTTGGTTGTGTTTCTTGTGTTTAATTAGTGTTTGTGCCAAGCAGAACCGTTGGGAAGACTTGGGGAACGTCTTTTTAATCTTGCTGTAAAAAACAGAAACTTTAGTGCTCACGAGAACTGCTGCCATTTTTATTTGGAAAGTGCTATTTAGTTAATTTCTTTTGAAGATGATTAATAGATAAATTCCGCACGTCCAGCAATTTATTTTAGAATTTGTGGGGTTCCAGATCTTGCGCTAGCTACAGATTACTACAGACTGTTCTGTTTTTGACAGATTCTGTTTTTCGTGTGTTGTTTGCTTATTTTGATGAATCTATGGCTAGTAAAATAATTTATAAACCATAGAGAAGTTGGAATACAGTAGGTTTAACACCAATATAAATAAATAATGAGTTCATTACAGTACCTTGAAGTGGTCTTTTGTTTTCTTTCGCTAACGGAGCTCACGAGATTTTCTACTTTAAGTATTGTGTTGTGAAGTTTTCAAGTTTTGGGTAAGGATTTGATGGATTATGGAACAAGGAGTGGCAAGAGTCTAAGATTGGGGATGCCCATGGCACCCCCAAGATAATCTAAGGACACCAAAAATCCAAAGCTTGGGGATGCCCCGGAAGGCATCCCCTCTTTCGTCTACTTCTATCGGTAACTTTACTTGGAGCTATATTTTTATTCACCACATGATATGTGTTTTGCTTGGAGCGTCTTGTATGATTTGAGTCTTTGATTTTTAGTTTACCACAATCATCTTTGCTGTACACACCTTTTGAGACACACACACATGATTCAGAAATTATTAGAATACTCTATGTGCTTCACTTATATCTTTTGAGTTATATAGTCTTGCTCTAGTACTTCACTTATATCTTTTAGAGCACGGTGGTGGATTTGTTTTATAGAAACTATTGATCTCTCATGCTTAACTTAGATTATTTTGAGAGTCTTAAATAGCATGGTAATTTGCTTAAATAATCCTAATATGCTAGGTATTCAAGATTAGTAAAAACTTTCCTATGAGTGTTTTGAATACTAAGAGAAGTTTGATGCTTGATGATTGTTTTGAGATATGGAGGTAGTGATATTAAAGTTGTGCTAGTTGAGTAGTTGTGAAATTGAGAAATACTTGTGTTGAAGTTTACAAGTCCCGTAGTATGCACATATGGTAAACATTATGTAACAAATTTGAAACATGAGGTGTTCTTTGATTGTCTTCCTTATGAGTGGCGGTCGGGGACGAGCGATGGTCTTTTCCTACCAATCTATCCCCCTAGGAGCATGCACGTAGTGCTTTGTTTTTGATGACTTGTAGATTTTTGCAATAAGTATGTGAGTTCTTTATGACTAATGTTGAGTCCATGGATTATACGCACTCTCACCCTTCCATCATTGCTAGCCTCTTCGGTACCGTGCATTGCCCTTTCTCACATTGAGAGTTGGTGCAAACTTCGCCGGTGAATCCAAACCCCGTGATATGATACGCTCTTTCACACATAAACCTCCTTATATCTTCCTCAAAACAGCCACCATACCTACCTATTATGGCATTTCCTTAGCCATTCTGAGATATATTGCCATGCAACTTTCCACCATCCTGTTTATCATGACACGTTCATCATTGTCATATTGCTTAGCATGATCATGTAGTTGACATAGTATTTGTGGCAAAGCCACCATTCATAATTCTTTCATACATGTCACACTTGATTCATTGCATATCCCGGTACATCACCGGAGGAATTCATATAGAGTCATACCTTGTTCTAGTATCAAGTTGTAATCATTGAGTTGTAAATAAATAGAAGTGTGATGATCATCATTTAATAGAGCATTGTCCCAATAAAAAAACAGAAAGGCCAAAAAAAGGAAGGCCCCAAAAAAAGGGAAATGAAAAGGGACAATGCTACTATCTTTTTTTTCACACTTGTGCTTCAAAGTAGCACCATGATCTTCATGATAGAGAGTCTCTTGTTTTGTCACCTTCATATACTAGTGGGAAATTTTCATTATAGAACTTGGCTTGTATATTCCAACAATGGGCCTCCTCAAGTGCCCTAGGTCTTCGTGAGCAAGCAAGTTGGATGCACACCCATTAGTTTCTTTTGTTGAGCTTTCATACATTTATAGCTCTAGTGCATCCGTTGCATGGCAATCCCTACTCCTTACATTAACATCAATCGATGGGCATCTCCATAGCCCATTGATTAGCCTCGTTGATGTGAGACTTTCTCCTTTTTTGTCTTCTCCACATAACCCCCATCATTATACTCGATTCCACCCATAGTGCTATATCCATGGCTCACGCTCATGTATTGCGTGAAGGTTTATAAAGTTTGAGATTACTAAAGTATGAAACAATTGCTTGGCTTTTCATCGGGGTTGTGCATGATGAGAGAATTCTTGTGTGACAAAAATGGAGCATGACTAAACTATATGATTTTGTAGGGATGAACTTTCTTTGGCCATGTTATTTTGAGAAGACATAATTGCTTAGTTAGTATGCTTGAAGTATTATTATTTCTATGTCAATATTAAACTTTTATCTTGAATCTTTTGGATCTGATTATTCATGCCACAATTAAGAAGAATTACATTGAAGTTATGCCTAGTAGCATTCCACATCATAAATTCTGTTTTTATCATTTACCTACTCGAGGACAAGCAGGAATTAAGTTGGGGATGCTTGATATGTCTCCAATGTATCTATAATTTTTGATTGCTCCATGATATATTATCTTCTGTTTTAGACTTTATTGGGCTTTATTATCTACTTTTATATTATTTTTGGGACTAACCTACTAACCGGAGGCCCAGCCCAGAATTGCTGTTTTTTTTGCCTATTTTAGGGTTTCGAAGAAAAGGAATATCAAACGGAGTCCAAACGGAATGAAACCTACGGGAACGTGATTTTTGGAACGAACAAGATCCAGGAGACTTGGACCCTACGTCAAGTAACCAACAGGGAGGCCACGAAGTAGGGGGCGCCTACCTCCCCCCCCTAGGCGCGCCATCCACCCTCATGGGCCCCTTATTGCTCCACCGACGTACTTCTTCCTCTTATATATACCTACGTACCCCCAAACGATCAGAAATAGGAGCCAAAACCCTAATTCCACCGCCGTAACTTTTTGTATCCACGAGATCCCATCTTGGGGCCTGTTCCAGAGCTCCACCGGAGGGGGCATCGATCACGGAGGGCTTCTACATCAACACCATAGCCTCTCCGATGATGTGTGAGTAGTTTACCTCAGACCTTCGTGTCCATAGTTATTAGCTAGATGACTTCTTCTCTCTTATTGGATCTCAATACAAAGTTCTCCCCCTCTCTTGTGGAGATCTATTCGATGTAATCTTCTTTTTGCGGTGTGTTTGTTGAGACCGATGAATTGTGGGTTTATGATCAAGTTTATCTATGAACAATATTTGAATCTTCTCTGAATTCTTTTATGTATGATTTGTTATCTTTGCAAGTCTCTTCGAATTATCAGTTTGGTTTGGACTACTAGATTGATCTTTCTTGCAATGGGAGAAGTGGTTAGCTTTGGGTTCAATCTTGCGGTGTCCTTTCCCAGTGATAGTAGGGGCAGCAAGGCACGTATTGTATTGTATTGTTGCCATCGAGGATTACAAGATGGGGTTTTCATCATATTGCATGAGTTTATCCCTCTACATCATGTTATCTTGCTTAAAGTGTTACTCTGTTCTCTTGAACTTAATACTCTAGATGCATGCTGGATAGCGGTCGATGTGTGGAGTAATAGTAGTAGATGCAGGCAGGAGTCGGTCTACTTGTCTCGGACGTGATGCCTATATACATGATCATACCTAGATATTCTCATAACTATGCTCAATTCTGTCAATTGCTCAACAGTAATTCGTTCACCCATAATAAAATACTTATGCTCTCGAGAGAAGCCACTAGTGAAACCTATGACCCCCGGGTCTACCTTCATCATATTAATCTTCCAATACTTAGTTATTTTCATTGCCTTTTATTTTACTTTGCATCTTTATCATAAGAATACCAAAAATATTATCTTATCATATCTATCAGATCTCACTCTCATAAGTGACCGTGTAGGGATTGACAAGCCCTTATCGCATTGGTTGTGAGGATTTATTTGTTTTGTGCAAGTGCGAGGGACTCGCGCGTAGCCTCCTACTAGATTGATACCTTGGTTCTCAAAAACTGAGGGAAATACTTACGCTACTTTGCTGCATCACCCTTTCCTCTTCAAGGGAAAACCAACGCAGTGCTCAAGAGGTAGCAGTCATGCTGGTTTCTATAAGAGGTTTATTAAAGACTTCTCTAAAGTTTCTAGGCCTCTCACTAATCTCTTACAAAAGATGTTCCTTTTGTTTTTGATTATGATTGTGTAGAAGCAGTTGCAATACTTAAGAAAGCCTTGATTTCTGCACCTATTGTGCAGCCACCTGAATGGAATTTACCCTTTGGAATTATGTGTGCTGCTGGTGATTATGCTATTGGTGTTATTCTAGGACAAAGAGTTGATAAGAAATTAAATGTTATTCAATATGCTAGTAAAACTCTAGACAGTGCCCAGAAAAATTGTGCTACCACTGAAAACGAATTTTTAGCAGTTGTATTTGCATGTTATAAGTTCACACCTTATATTGTTGATTCCAAAGTAACTGTTCACACAGATCATGCTGCTATTAAATACCTTATGGAAAAGAAAGATGCTAAACCTAGACTTATTAAATGGGTTCTCTTGCTACAAGAATTTGATTTGCATATTGTTGATAGAAAGGGAATTGAGAACCCTGTTAAAGACAACTTGTCTAGGTTAGAGAATGTTCTTGATGACCCACTTCCTATTGATGATAGCTTTCCTGATGAGCAATTAAATGTCATAAATGCCTCTCATAACACTCCATGGTATGCTGATTATGCTAATTATATTGTTGCTAAATTTATACCACCTAGTTTCACATACCAACAAAAGAAAAAGTTTTTCTATGATTTTAGAAATTACTTCTGGGATGACCCACACCTTTATAAAGGAGTAGATGGTGTTATTAGACATTGTGTACCTGAGCATGAACAAGAACATATCCTACGCAAGTACCACTCTGAGTCTTACGGAGGACACCACGCTGGAGATAGAACTTCACATAAGGTATTGCAATCCGGTTTCTATTGGACCACTCTCTTTAAAGATGCTCGTAAGTTTGTCTTGTCTTGTGATCGATGTCAAAGAATTGGTAATATTAGTAGACATAAAAAATGTCTATGAACTAATCACTTGTTATTTAACCATTTGATGTTTGGGGATTTGATTATATGGGACCTTTTCCTTCCTCTAATGGGTATACACATATTTTAGTTGTTGTTGATTTCCTTACTAAGTGGGTAGAAGCTATTCCAACTAGTAGTGCTGATCATAACACTTCTATTAAGATGCTTAAAGAAGTTATTTTTTCCGACATTTGGAGTCCCTAGATATTTAATGACTGATGGTGGTTCACATTTTATTCATGGTGCTTTCCGTAAAATGCTTGCTAAGTACAATGTTAATCATAGAATTGCAACTCCTTATGATCCCCAGTCTAGTGGTCAAGTAAAATTGAGCAATAGAGAGATGAAATTAGTTTTGCAAAAAACTGTTAATAGATCTTGAAAGAATTGGTCTAAAATTTTTGATGATGCTTTGTGGGCTTATAGAGCTGCTTATAAAAAATCCTATGGGTATGTCTCCGTATAAAATGGTTTATGGAAAAGCATGTCATTTACCTCTTGAACTAGAACATAAGGCATATCGGGCTATTAAAGAGCTCAATTATGATTTCAAACTTGCCGGTGAGAAGAGGTTATTTGACATTAGCTCACTTGATGAATGGAGAACCCAAGCCTATGAGAATGCCAAGTTGTTTAAAGAAAAGGTTAAAAGATAGCATGATAGAAGGATACAAAGGCGTGAGTTTAATGTAGGTGATTATGTTTTGCTATACAACTCTTGTTTAAGATTTTTTGCAGGAAAGCTTCTCTCTAAATGGGAAGTCCCTTACATTATCGAGGAGGTCTATCGTTCCAGTGCCATAAAAATCAACAACCCCGAAGGCACAAATCCGACAGTGGTAAACGATCAAAGAATCAAACATTATATCTCAGGTACTCCCATAAATGTTGAGACCTATATAATTAGTACCGTAACACCGGAGGAGTACATAAGGGACACTTTCTAGAACGTTTCAGACTCCGAAAAGGCGTAGGTATGTGGTACGGTAAGTAAACCAACTCCAAAACGTTTCCAATTATATTTTTTTCTCTGTTTTGGAATATTTAAAAAATTAGGAAAATTAAAAGTAGTCCGAAAGAGACACGAGGCCACCACAAGGGTGGAGGGCACGCCCTACCCCCTGGGCACGCCCGCCGACCTTGTGGCTGCCTCGTGTGCCCTCCGAACTCCGTTTTCTTGCACGATACTTCTTTTGGTCGGTAAAAATTCATTATATAATCTCCCAAAGGTTTTGACCACCGTGCCATGCAAAATCTCATGTTTTTGTTTCGAGCTATTTTTCCTGATAGATCTAGATCGCCGTGACGTCTCCAAGCGCCCCCAAGGACAAGTTTTTCGAGAAGGTCATCAACCCCTACCTCATGGAGGTGCTGCGGCACCCTCAAGCCATTGAGTTGCATGAGTGGGTGCTGCAAATCTACAATGTTGAGGGGCCGAAGAAGACCGGAAGCATGAAGACGAGGCTCGAAGCAATGGAGCAACAAGTTTTCAAGTGCCAAGGGATGGTGGAATGTGGAATCAATGCAAACCACATGATGATCGTGGAGTTCACCAACAAGCACAAGCTGGATCCCAAGAGCATTGAGGAGGCCTTCTTCAGGCTTCATGAGAAAATTGAGCATCTCCAAGCCCAGATCTATGACCTGCAAAACCAAAACTGTGAGGATGAATATAGATTCAAGAGGATGAGTTTGGCTGCAGATTTGAGGATCCCGGAGACTCGTTCCTCTTTTTATGATGGCGAACCTATGCCTTAGAAGATGGATGAAAAGCCTACTTCATCAAAAACTCCTTCATCACCACCTCCAAATAAAGAGATCTAAATACATGGGTATGGGCACTCCCCTTGGCAACTGCCAAGCTTGGGGGAGTGCCCCGGTATCGTATCACCATCACATCTTTATCTTTATCTTTTTCCTAGTTCGATCCTTTTGGTTATATCTTGATCTAGTAGAGTAAAGTTTTAGTTTGATCTAGCTTTGAGTTTTGCTTTATGTTCCCTCTATGTAATCGAGTCCGTGAGATATATAATAAAGAGTAGTTTTGAGATAAGGGCTTTGTTTTCTTGCTATTATCTTGAGGGAATTAAATAAAAGAAAGAACAAAAATAAATAAAAGGTTCATATATTGATCTTATGGAGAGGAATGACTTCACATATAAAGAGTATGATGAATAAAAGTTACTGAGAGTTGACAAACATAGTTTTGGTCATTGTTGCAATTAATAGGAAGTAATAAAGAAAGAGAGGTTTCACATATAAATATACTATATTAAACATCTTTTATAATTGTGAGCACTCATTACAATATGAAAAGCTAAAAAGTTGATGTTGGACAAGGAGGACAACATAATAGGTTATGTTTTCTTATATCTGAATAGAAGTTATATTGTCATGGATCATCCAACATGTTGAGCTTGTCTTTCCCTCTCATGCTAGCCAAATTCTTTGCACCAAGTAGAGATACTACTTGTGCTTCCAAACATCCCTAAACCCAGTTTTACCATGAGAGCCCATCATACCTATCTATGGACTGAGTAAGATCCTTCAAGTAAGTTGTCATCGGTGCAAGCAATAAAGATTGCTCTCTAAATATGTATGATCTATTAGTGTGAAGAAAATAAGCTTTATACGAACTTGTGATATGGAAGAAATAAAAGCGACGGACTGCATAATAAAGGTCCTTATCACAAGTGGCAATATAAAGTGACGTTCTATTGCACTAAGATTTTGTACATCCAACCATAATAGCGCATGACAACCTCTGCTTCCCTCTGCGAAGGGCCTATCTTTTACTTTTATCTCCTACGCTTATACAAGAGTCATGGTGATCATCACCTTTCCTTTTTATACTTTTTCCTTTGGCAAGCTCTGTGTG
>NC_041382.1:653820455-653838137 GCF_002162155.2 Triticum dicoccoides
GTTTTCATAAAGTATTATTGTGGACATTACCCTTGAGGTAAAAGGTTGGGAGGTGAAACTGTAAGCCCCTATCTTTCTCTGTGTCCCATTGAAACTTTGTACCCATAAGTATCACGTCATGTTAGCAATTGTGAAACATTATATGATAGCTGAGTATGTGGACTTGCTGAAAAGCTCTTTAAATTGACTCTTTCCGATGTTATGATAAAAATTGCTTCAATGACCGAGATCATAGTTTGTTAGTTTTCAATAATGTTTCTATTCTTACTTTAGCTTGTGAATGAATTGTTACTTTAGCATAAGAAATTATTTGACAATATATGTTGTTGTTCTAAAGATAATCATGATGCCCTCATGTCCGTATTTTATTTTTATCGACACCTCTATCTCTAAATATGTGGACATCTTTATCGATATCGGCTTTCGCTTGAGGACAAGCGAGGTCTAAGCTTGGGGGAGTTGATACGTCCATTTTGCATCATGCTTTTATATTGATATTTAATGCATTATGGGCTGTTATTACACATTATATCATAATACTTATGCCTATTCTATCTTATTTTACAAGGTTTACATGAAGAGGGAGAATGCTGGTAGCTGGAATTTTGGGCTGGAAAAGGAGCAAATATTAGACACCTATTCTGCACAACTCCAAAAGTCGTGAAACTTCACGGAGCAGGTTTTTAGAATAATTAAAAAATATTGGGTGAAGAAAGTACCAGAGGGGGCCACTAGCCCTACCCCCTGGGCGCGCCCCCGACCTTGTGGGCCCCGTGGCAGGCCTCCGGTGCCCATCTTTGGCTATATGGTGTATTTTACCCAGGAAAAAAAAAATCAAGAAGAAGCTTTCGGGACGAAGCGCCGCCGTCTCGAGGCGAAACATGGGAATAACCAATCTAGGGCTCCGACGGAGCTGTTCCGTTAGCGAAACATCCCTCCGGGAGGGGGAAATTGTCGCCATCGTCATCACGAACGATCCTCTCATAGAGGGAGCCAATCTCCATCAACATCTTCACTAGCAGCATCTCCTCTCAAACCCTAGTTCATCTCTTGTATTCGATCTCGGTCCGAAAACCTCAGATTGGTACCCGTGCACTAAAAAAAGACACATCCGTGACATTTTGGGCCGAACGAAAAAAAATCTGTCATACTTATGACACTTCTATGATGATAATTGTGACAAAATGCGGTATCATCATAGATGTGGTGGGCTCCTACTTCTATGACAAAAAATCATGTCAGAAAATGGGCTTTCCGTCCTGGGCGGGCCGGAGACGCAGCTGCATGACATTCTTTGGGCCGTCCATGACGGAAAAAACCGTGGTAGAAGCAAGGGCGAGGAAAATATCAGGGTGTTCCCGGTTACGGTGGGTGGTTGGGGCCGAGCGCTGCGCATTTCTCTCGTACATGCACGCGCGTGGGTGCGAGGCGTTGGGCTCTAACTGAACCTGAGCGAGGCGTTCGCCTACTGAACCCGAGTGATTGCACTACAGGCTACACGTTACTAAACCTGAGCGATCGATCGATGGCTGTTAACTGAACCCGACCGAGTGATTCCTTCGCTACTGCTACTAACTGAAGCCGATCGATGCTGCCTCTGGATGAACAGTGAGCATTGCTAGGGGGTTTGGATGAACAGTTCCCGGTGGGGTGGATGAACATGACCCCGTGGTGTTGCCTCTGGATGAAAAGGTCCCCGATCGATCGAGCCGGTTGGGGCTGGATGAACAGGACCCCGTGGAGGGCTGGATGAACAGGACCACCCCGTGGAGGGCTGGATGAACAATAGACTATGGAGGGCTGGATGAACAGTAGCCAGTGGAGGGGTGGTTGAACAGGAGCCCGTGGAGAGGGCTGGTTGAACAGTTGCCGGTGGAGTAGCGCACGGTGGAGGCTGGATGAACAGGAGCCCGTGGATGAATAGTCGCAGGTGGAGGCTGGAGGAGGTCGACGGTGGATGAACAGTAGCCCGTGGAGGCTGGAGGGGGTCAACGGTGGAGATGAACAGTATCCCGTGGAGTCCCGTTTTGCGATATGCCACACCCCTCCGGATGAACAGGACCCCCATTTCGGCCGTAGCGCTCCAACACAAGTCCGTTTCCTCTATTTTGCGGTATGCCACACCCCTCCCAATGAACAGGACCCCCATTTTGACCGTAGGAGGTCCGTTTCCTCCATTTTGCGGTACGCCAGACCCCTCCCGATGAACAGGATCCTGTTTCGAATGTGGCCGGTCGAACACAAGGCTGTTTCCTCCGTTGTGCGGTATGCCAGGCCTCATTTCCATCGGCTATTCCGTACAAGCCGGTTGGCTCCCACGCGTTCCGTTGCCTCCCGATGAACACGACGCATTTCGTTGCCTCCCCATGAACACGATGGCGATGCAGTTTCTCTGTTCCGACCCAGCCATGTACACAAGCCCTGGCCGTATGTATGCGCGAGTAGGCGTTCGAGACCCTGCCCGTATGTATGTATGTGGCCGTATTTTCTTTCTTGCACACTGGCCGCTATACGTACGTGTACATGCTTCGAGTGTGCCTCTACTACGACACGTGCACGCCTCTACATCGACCAGTATGTACGTACACGTTCACGACCAGAATGACAACACTACGTACGCTTCGACCAGGTAGGTCCCGACTGTCACGCACTTCCTTGCGTGCAAAGATGTAGCTGATGGGTCCTAGCAGTCAGGGGGCGATTCGTTTTTTTGCTCGGACGCACTTCCTTGCGTGCGAAGATGTAGCTGGTAGGTCCCAGCAGTCAGGGGGAAATGTTTTTTTTCATGAAATACGGTTGCCTGTCCGGTGGGTCCCTGCTGTCAGGTGGAGGAATCATTATTTTCCGCATAATAAGGAGGCACTTCCTTGCTGAGGCCGTGGACCCAGCTGTCTGCCTCTCCACGTACATTCCATGTCCGCTGAAGCAGTTCCTTGACCATGTTGACCACATCGCGCCGAGAGCACCAGGGCGGTGGACGACGGCGAGGCCTAGGAAGGGGACGACATGGAGCGGAGGAAGATGGGACAGTGGATACCCACGTGTAGAGTTGTATGAGGGTTCACTGGTTCAGCTGCAGTGTGAGGCTGCCGTCGCCACAGAATAACAGGGGGTGTGGGTGAGTAGAGGGATGGCCCGGCCAGCGGTGGGAGCAGTAGGGGGCGGTGAGGCCTCCGCGGCATCACAGCCGGCCATGGGAGGCAGGAGCACGCGGCACGGCCGGCGCTGGTTTGGGCGGCTGGAGCAAGAAGACCAGAGGTTGAAGAAGCACTACGGCCGTTGGATGGACATCGTACGGTCACTGGAGCTAGAATCATTCATATTGACTAAGTTGACAAAGCCCTCCATCCCCGTCAACTTAGTAGGCCCACAAGTTAGCCTCCCACCAAGGTTGGTCCCAGCTAGCACATGTAGTATTCATTTTTTCTGCGTAATAAGGAGGCACTTCCGGTGGGTCCGAGCTGACAGCGGGGGGAACTTTTTTTTGCGCAATACGGTGGCCCGTCCGGTGGGTCCCAGCAGTCAGGGGGAAACTTTTTTTCGCAGAATATGGTGGACCGTCCGGTGAGTCCCTATTGTCAGGTGGAGGAATCATTATTTTCCGCGTAATAAGGAGGCACTTCCTTGCTGCGGCCGCGGACCCAGCTGTCAGCCTCTCCACGTACGGTCCATGTCCGATGGAAGCCGTTCCTTGACCATGTTGACCACGCTGCGCCAAGAGCACCAGGGCGGTGGACGACGACGAGGCATAGGAAGGGGACAACGCAGAGCCGGGGAAGACGCGGCAGTGGATGCCCACGCGTAGAGGAGTATGAGGGTTCGCTGGTTCACTGCAGTGTGAGGCTGCCGTTGCCACAGAATAACATGGGGTGTGGGTGAGTAGAGGGATGGCCTGGCCAGCAGTGGGAGTAGTAGGGGGTGGTGAGGCCTCTGCTGCATCGCAGCTGGCCACGGGAGGCAGGAGCACGAGGCACGACCGGCGCTGGTTTGGGTGGCTGGAGCAAGAAGACCAGAGGTTGAAGAAGCACTACGGCCGTTGGATGGACATCGTATGGTCACTGGAGCTAGAATCATGCATATTGACTAAGTTGACAAAGCCCTCCATCCCCGTAAACTTAGTAGGCCCACAAGTCAGCCTGCCACTATACTGGGTCCCAGCTAGCAGGGGGAGTATTCATTTTCTATGCGTAATAAGGAGGCACTTCCTTACATGCGAAGATATAGCTGGTGGGTCCGAGCTGTCAGCGGCGGTAACATTTTTTTCGTGAATATAGAGGCCCTTTCTGTGGGTCCCAAATGTTAGGTGGAGGAATCATTATTTTGCGTGTAATAAGGAGGTATTTCTTTGCGTGCAGCCGTGGAACCAGCTGCCAGCCTCTCCACGTATAGTCCACTTCAGATGCATGTCGGTCGTTGACCACGTTGACCGGGACGCGCCGAGAGCACGAGGGCGGTGGACGACGGCGAGGCCTAGGAAGGGAACAACACGGAGCCAGGGAAGACTCAGCAGTTGTTTCCCACGTGGAGGGGAGTACGATTGTACGAGGGTTTTCTGGTTCGTCTACCGTCGTCGGGGAATAACAGCAGGTGTGGGTGAGTAGAGGGATGGCTAGGCCAGCGATGGACGTACGGTGGGGCAGTGAGGTCTGCGCAGCAGCACAGCTGGCCGCGGGGAGGAGGGAGCAGGCAGTCCCACCGACGCTTGTTTGAGAGGCTGGAGCAGGAAGAGCAGCGATTGAAGAAGCATGACGGTCGTTGGATGGACATCCAACAGTCACTACTTGTGCGTCAACCTTTTATTAGGAAAGCCTCAAATCTATGGAAAACAGCATACAACCCAGCTGCCATTATTTCTAATAATTTACAGCCCATTTGCTAATTTTTAAGGTTTTTTTGGAGCCCATATTCTTTTTGTTAGCATTACAGCCCATATTGTGCCCACGGTTAAAAAATTATACGAAATTTTGCATATTTCAATGCGGTCCGAACTGTTTTTAATCCCTAATTTTTGAGTCAAATTCAAACTGATTTTAAAAATAAATGTATATCAATATAAAATCCAACAAATTGTCCATGCATAAAAATCAATAATTTAAAATCTCGAAATGAAAAAAAAGAAATTTGAAACTAATTGCTGGTTTGATGTGTTTTAAAAATGTACATCCCATTTCTCCTTACTGATAGGCCATTTTCTTAGCCAGCCGAATGAAGCTCTCCTTGTCTTGAAAGATTTGCATCCCAACAGGCCCGATAAAGCGACTTGGCAAATCACAAAAAACAGGGTTGTGGCCATGGACCCAGCTGTCAGCCTCTCCACGTAAGTACTCTTCCGATGGAAGTCGGTCGTTGACCACATTGACCACGCCACGCCGAGAGCACTAAGGCGGTGGACAATGGCGAGGCCTAGTAAGGGGACGACGCGGAGCCGGGGAAGACGCGACAGTGGATGCCCACGCGGAGAGGAGTATGAGGGTTCACTGGTTCGGCTGCGGTGAGAGGCTGCCGTCGCCGCAGAATAACAGGGGGTGTGGGTGAGTGGAGGGATGGCCTGGCCAGCGGTGGGAGTAGTATGGGGGAGGTGAGGCCTCCGCGGCAGCACAGCCGGCCACGGGAGGCAGGAGCAGGCGGCACGACCGACGCTTGATGTCTACTACACAACCTTCTTCTTGTAGACGTTGTTGGGCTCCAAGTGCAGAGGTTTGTAGGACAGTAGCAAATTTCCCTCAAGTGGATGATCTAAGGTTTATCAATCCGTAGGAGGCGTAGGATGAAGATGGTCTCTCTCAAACAACCCTACAACAAAATAACAAAGAGTCTCTTGTGTCCCCAACGCACCCAATACAATGGTAAATTGTATAGGTGCACTAGTTCGAGGAAGAGATGGTGATACAAGTGCAATATGGATAGTAGATAATAGTTTTTGTAATCTGAAAATATAAAAACAGCAAGGTAACTAATGATAAAAGTGAGCATAAACGGTATTGCAATGCGTTGAAACAAGGCCTAGGGTTCATACTTTCACTAGTGAAAGTTCTCTCAACAATAATAACATAATTGGATCATATAACTATCCCTCAACATGCAACAAAGAGTCACTCCAAAGTCACTAATAGCGGAGAACAAACGAAGAGATTATGGTAGGGTACGAAACCACCTCAAAGTTATCCTTTCTGATCAATCTATTGAAGAGTCCGAAGTAAAATAACACGAAGCTATTCTTTCCGTTCAATCTATCATTGAGTTCGTACTAGAATAACACCTTAAGACACAAATCAACCAAAACCCTAATGTCATCTAGATACTCCAATGTCATCTCAAGTATCCGTGGGTATGATTATACGATATGCATCGCAGAATCTCAGATTCATCTATTCAACCAACACAAAGAACTTCAAAGAGTGCCCCGAAGTTTCTACCAGAGAGTCAAGACGAAAACATGTGCCAACCCCTATGCATAGGTTCATGGGCGGAACCCGCAAGTTGACCACCAAAACATACATCAAGTGGATCCATAGAATACCCCATTGTCACCACGGGTATCCCACGCAAGACATACATCAAGTGTTCTCAAGTCCTTAAAGACTCAATCCGATAAGATAACTTCAAAGGGAAAACTCAATCCATTACAAGAGAGTAGAGAGGGAGAAACATCATAAGATCCAACTAAAATAGCAAAGCTCGCGATACATCAAGATCTTATCACCTCAAGAACACGAGAGAGAGAGAGAGAGAGAGATCAAACACATAGTTACTGGTACATACCCTCAGCCCCGAGGGAGAACTACTCCCTCCTCATCATGGAGAGCACCGGGATGATGAAGATGGCCACCGGAGAGGGATTTCCCCCTCTGGCAGGGTGCCGGAACGGGTTTAGATTGGTTTTTGGCGGCTACGGAGGCTTATGGCGGCGGAACTCCCAATCTATTGTGCTCCTCGATGTTTTTAGGGTATATGCGTATATATGTGGGAGGAAGAAGTACGTCAGTGTATCTCCAGGCTGTCCACGAGGCAGGAGGGCACGCCAAGGTGGGTGGGCGTGCCCCCCACCCTCGTGGGCAGCCCGGGACTCTCCTGGTCCATCTCCGATACTCCGTGGGCTTCTTCTGGTCCAAAAATAAGTTCCGTGAAGTTTCAGGACAATTGGACTCCGTTTGATTTTCCTTTTCTGCAATACTCTAAAACAAGGAAAAATAGAAACTGGCACTCGGCTCTAGGTTAATAGGTTAGTCCCAAAAATAATATAAAAGTGTATAATAAATCCCGTAAACATCCAAAACAGATAATATAATAGCATGGAACAATCAAAAATTATAGATACGTTGGAGACGTATCAGCATCCCCAAGCTTAATTCCTGTTCGTCCTCGAGTAGGTAAATGATAAAAACAGAAATTTTGATGTGGAATGCTACCTAACATATTTATCCATGTAATTCTTTATTGTGTCAAGAATATTCAGATCCATAAGATTCAAGACAAAAGTTTAATATTGACATAAAAATAATAATACTTCAAGCATACTAACTAAGTAATCATGTCTTCTCAAAATAACAAAGCCAAAGAAAGCTATCCCTACAAAATCATATAGTCTGGCTATGCTCCATCTTCGACACACAATGTATTTAAATCATGCACAACCCCAATGACAAGCCAAGCAATTGTTTCATACTTTTGATGTTCTCAAACTTTTTCAATCTTCACCCAATATATGAGCGTGAGCCATGGACATAGCACTATATGCGGAATAGAATGGTGGTTGTGGAGAAGACAAAAAGGAGAAGATAGTCTCACATCAACTAGGCATATCAACGGGCTATGGAGATGCCCATCAATAGATATCAATGTGAGTGAGTAGGGATTGCCATGCAACAGATGCACTAGAGCTATAAATGTATGAAAGCTCAACAAAAGAACCTAGTGGGTGTGCATCCAACTCGCTTGCTCACGAAGACCTATGGCATTTTGAGGAAGCCCATCATTGGAATATATAATCCGATTTCTATAATTAAAGATTCCCAATAGTTATGAAAGTGACTGCCACGACCGGTTTTCCAATAAAAATGTTTATTGAGAAACCAATCTTTTGAGTCCAGTATGAGAAAAATCCTCCTTACCGGTAGACAAATTCTTGATACAATAAGCCAGTAGCATAAAATATATTACATGGTCGAGCTACGGTTGCTCAACCAAATTATTACAAGCACGCCAATAATTATACATAATGGCGGATTTGACACAGTGGTGTGGAGGCATACTACTGACTCGAGGATAGGGTGGTGGTGGAAAATCACAGCGGGGAGTGAGATACATGACTCTAAAACTAGCATCTCATCGAGCATCGAGGTGAGGCTCGATGAATTTATTTGGTAGCGGAAGCGGATATAATACAGTGACCAAATCCAGGGTCGCACGAGACTGACTGGGATTCCTCTAGGCGTTGGACTCGCTATCAAATTCTTCATCCATGAGATCGCCTTCGTCAGCATCTGGCCAAATCAACAAGCCAGGTGAGTACTTTGATAGTACTTGCAAGACAGTTCGGACGTAAGATATAACAAATGCATGCATGGATGCGTCATGATTAATTCACCAATGCACATTCAAAATCTAGCAAGCAAGGTAAGTAAAAAGGGAATCGGCGGTAGTCCGCCTGAAAACCCAACAAAAAGAAATAATAGGAAACCGATCGGGTGTCTGAAGCGACGCCTCGAAGGGTGAACAAATAAATAAAGATCATGTCGCAGTCGGGCGTCTAAGCGACACCACGTAAAGGGCTTAAACTGAAAATAAAAGACATGTGTGCCACAGTCGGACATCGGGGCGACATCACAGAAAAGGGCTTATATTGGAAGTAAATAACAGTACTGCCGCAGTCGGACGTCTGAGCGACATCGCAGAAAGGGCTTATATTGAAAGTAAATAATAATAATGCCACAGTCGGACGTCTGAGCGACATCGCAGAAAGGGCTTATATTGAAAGTAAATAATAACAATGCCACAGTCGGACGTCTGAGCGACATCGCAGAAAGGGCTTTTATTGAAAGTAAATAATAACAATGCCACAGTCGGACGTCTGAGCGACATTGCAGAAAGGGTTTTTATTCACAAGTAAATAATACTCATAATAAATATTCAATTCATGATAATAAACGGGTTAGTCCATCCGCAGGAATAAACATTTGACCGGACTTAGCACTCATGTGATTCACCGGAGTCTCTGTCATCAAAACTGACATTTGTCAGGATAAGATAATACCGAACTTGGACATGGAATAGATGATTCAAAGGAATATATGACTCTGCAGAGTTTGTACGAAAATTTTTCCCACAACCAACGGATTTCCGTAGTCACGAAGGACTAGTTCCGTTTACGGTATTTCGGAAGAAAACACAGCTAACCAATACACACCCATCCTACCTCTCGATGCCAGGAATCACCCTAGGCATCGTCCAAGAAAAACTTTTGAGACGGGGAGATCACAATCTCGAATAGCATGGGATCAAATTTATATACGCGCGCTCTCAGGGGTGCCCCCGTCTCGGTCCCAACCGGAAACACCCATGCCCCCTGACCGGATGACTGGCTTTAATCCAGGGCCATGGAACCATCATCACGGCCTCTCCTTTTTGGTGTGTACCAGGAAAGCGGTTTGCAACTTACTATGCCATATTCCTTGCGGAAAACATGTGGTAGTACAGGGAAGGAAAACGGATGGAACTGGACCGATACGGGTTGACGCTGAAGTCATATAGTCTGGCATAAGACTGGCATGCTACAACACTGCCATCTTACCCATCCTCATGCCAACACATGGCCATGCATACTCACATCCATCCACTTATGGATTTTCGAAACTCACTTGCCTCATCGTTGCATGTAACATGACATTCGTCGGTATGTTCATCAACATGCCATGAAACTACTTAATGCAAACATGCCAAAACAATCATCATATCAAAAGTTCAAACATGCTTGCCTTGTTCAGAGTAGTCGGAGCCTAGCTCGGTGAAGTTTGCGGTTCCATCACCTCCTTCGGTATCTACGGTACACAAAATACACGTGCTAACGTAAATACCGTGGGGTACATAAAGTTGATCCAAATATTTTTCAAATAAATATGATAAAAAACTAGACAAAAATTTGAAGAGGACAGAAAAAGAATCACTCAAAAATTCCTTTCTGTTAAAAAGTTATAAGGGTTTTAACCCAAGGACCCATCTGTAATGTAACAGAAAACTTCCAGGGGCTAACTTATAAAAACAGAAAATGATTCGATAGAAAATACGCCGGCCCAGAGGGGTGACATACTTTGGCAGAAGATTCCTTCAGAAAACGGTTCATTTAAAAAGAACTGAGAGGCTGACGGGCGGGTCCCACCCGTCAGGTTTGAATTTTCAAACGGGGGACGAAGCTCGTCGGCGCCCGAGAGCCGCGGTGGTCGCCGGCGGCGATCCACGACGAGGCAGGGAGATCGGAGAGTACCTCCGTGTTCAGGGCGTCATTCCGCGTCGGTTGGTGGTGGTGGTGGTCGCCGGCGAGCACCACGTCGACGGCGACCCGTGCTCCGGCGGACGGTGGTTCGGGCGTTGATGGAGCTCGCCGAGGAGGGCTGCAAGGATCGAATTGAAGTGGGGGTTAGCTCTCTGGTTGCTTGAGGAAGTTACTGACGAAGTTTGGGCGCCGGGGACGGCCTCACCGGAGTGGAACGAGGTGGAGGCCGAGGCGGAACGGGGCGGCCGGAGTCGGGGAAGAAGGGCCCCTCGAGGCTCCTCCGGTGGCCAGGCAGGGTCTAGTGAGATGGTGGAGTTGTGCGGGGGCGAGAGCAGGGTCGGGGGTGCTATATATAGCCGACCCGAGTCGGTTGCCGCGAATGGATAAGTCCGGCGAGGTGATTACGGCGGTGCCGTGGTTGCACGGGAGGGTTTTGAGGTTGAGCATCGTCGTGGATGTTCCCTAGTTCCATTTAGGTGCTAACCGCAGCGGGATTTGGTTGCTTAGGGGGAGCTCGACGGAACGGGGCGACGCGGGACTGTCAGCGGCAAGGAGCACGCTCTGTGCGTGCCGCGCCACGGCGACGGTGCCGCATGTGTGCGCTGGCAAGGAGATGGCCACGCGGAGCTACCAGGAGGATTGGGCGGCGCCGAACGGCGTTGAGCCGCCGTTCTGCTCCCTATCGGCCGCTACGGTGGTTCGGCCGCCGCAAGACACGCCGGCGCAGGCGGGCTAGGGTGCCACCGACGCCAGGAAGGCGCCAAGCGGGCGTGTAGAGCTCCGGACAAGCAGGCAAGGCGGCGAGCAACGTGCCAAGGGCACTGTGGACATGTGACTGAATCTCTGACGAAGATCGACACTGAAACTCTGAACTTAACTGAAGATGAACAGAAACAATGCATGCAAGGTGTTCGATAGAATGATCTAGGCATGTAGGGATTTCTCCTTGAGCTGAAACTTGGTGGGGTGGCCTCTCATTGCAACTAGAGGTTGCCTGAATATTTGTGGAATTTTTGGAGCAGAGGAGATATGAATTTCACCAAATTTGGCAATTCTGGTCCAAACTTGCAGAGACTGAAATTTGAAAAATTTGAAAAGAGGGAGAGTGGATCAAGATTGTTCTGGGCTGTGGATGCTAAGGACAATCCAGAGGAGTTGGTTTGAGATAAAAACTCAAAGGCAATGAGGTACTTGCTTTGAAAATCACTCAGGCTCAAAATAATTGGCAGAAATGATTTGAGAGATAAAAAATAATTGAAATAAAATCCAAAACTTGTTTGGACTTGTTGAGACAGAGAATTTAGATTGTTCAAAGGTGGAGGGAGGGATTTTGAGAAGATTTACTATAGGAGACATGGTAAAACCATGGGTGGTTTTCAAGATAAGAAAAACCTCAAAATTCATAGAGTTCTTTTTATAAGAAAAAGAATAATTTCCAAAAATATACTTTGAGAAGGGAACCATCAGAGAAAGAGTTTTAAATGATCAAACACCATAGTTTGAAGAAGATACAAAAATAAAAATCCTTGCCAAAGAAGTTTTTAAGAGGAAGGTTTTCTGGAAAAAATTTAAATGGCCTCTTTTCAAAAACCAACAAAGTTTTTGCTAAAAACCAAAAGAAAATTTTGGAGTGTCACAGTGACAACATAGGAGACTCTCTATCATGAAGATCATGGTGCTAATTTGAAGCACAAGTGTGGTAAAAGGATAGTAGCATTGCCCCTTCTCTCTTTTTCTCTCATTTTTTTATTTTTTTATTTTTTTATTTGGGCCTTTTCTCTTTTTTTCTGGCCTCTTTTTTCTTTTTTTTTTTCGTCCGGAGTCTCATCCCGACTTATGGGGGAATCATAGTCTCCATCATCCTTTCCTCACTGGGACAATGCTCTAATAATGATGATCATCACACTTTTATTTACTTATTACTCAAGAATTATAATTCGATGCTTTGAACAAAATATGACTCTATATGAATGCCTCCGGCGGTGTACCAGGATGTGCAATGACTCAAGAGTGACATGTATGGAAGAATTATGAACGGTGGCTTTGCCACAAATACGATGTCAACTACATGATCATGCAAAGCAATATGACAATGATGAAGTGTGTCATAATAACAGAACGGTGGAAGGTTGCATGGCAATATATCTCGAAATGGCTATGGAAATGCCATAATAGGTAGGTATGGTGGTTGTTTTGAGGAAGGTATATGGTGGTTGTATGATACCGGTGAAAGGTGCGTGATATTAGAGAGGCTAGCAATGGTGGAAGGGTGAGAGTGCGTATAATCCATGGACTCAACATTAGTCATAAAGAACTCACATACTTATTGCAAAAATCTATTAGTTATCGAAACAAAGTACTACGCGCATGCTCCTAGGGGTATAGATTGGTAGGAAAAGACCATCGCTAATCCCCGGCCGCCACTCATAAGGAAGACAATCAATAAATAAATCATGCTCTGACTTGATATTATTACAACTCCTACAAGCATTTATTCCTCCCTCATAATAATTTTCAGTAGCATCATGAATGAATTCAACAATATAACTATCACATAAAGCATTCTTTTCATGATCTACAAGCATAAATTTTCTATTACTCTCCACATAAGCAAGATTCTTCTCATGAATAATAGTGGGAGCAAACTCAACAAAATAATTATCATGTGAGGCGTAATCTAATTGAAAACTAAAATCATGATGACAAGTTTCATGGATATCATTATTCTTTATAGCATACAAGTCGCCACGATAATCATCATATATAGGAGGCATGCTTTCATCATAATAAATTTGCTCATCAAAACATGGGGGACAAAAAATATCATCTTCATCAAACATAGCTTCCCCAAGCTTGTGGCTTTGCATATCATTAGCACCATGGATATTCAGAGAATTCATAATAACAACAATGCAATCATGCTCATCATTCAAATATTTAGTGCCAAACATTTTAATGCATTCTTCTTCTAACACCTTGGCCCAATTACCGGAATCCTTATTTTCATGATAGATATTAAAAAGATGAAGCATATGGGGTACCCTTAATTCCAATTTTTTTATAATTTTCTTTTATAAACTAAACTAGTGATAAAACAAGAAACAAAAAGATTCGATTGCAAGATCTAAAGATATACCTTCAAGTGCTAACCTCCCCGGCAACGACACCAGAAAAGAGCTTGATGTCTACTACACAACCTTCTTCTTGTAGACATTGTTGGGCGTCCAAGTGCAGAGGTTTGTAGGAAAGTAGCAAATTTCCCTCAAGTGGATGACCAAAGGTTTATCAATCCATAGGAGGCGTAGGATGAAGATGGTCTCTCTCAAACAATCCTGCAACCAAATATCAAAGAGTGTCTTGTGTCCCCAACACACCCAATACAATGGTAAATTGTATAGGTGCACTAGTTCGGTGAAGAGATGGTGATACAAGTGCAATATGGATAGTAGATAATAGTTTTTGTAATCTGAAATATAAAAACAGCAAGGTAACTATTGATAAAAGTGAGCGTAAACGGTATTGCAATGCGTTGAAACGAGGCCTAGGGTTTATACTTTCACTAGTGCAAGTTCTCTCAACAATAATAACATAATTGGATCATATAACTATCCCTCAACATGCAACAAATAGTCACTCCAAAGTCACTAATAGCGGAGAACAAACGAAGAGATTATGGTAGGGTACGAAACCACCTCAAAGTTATCCTTTCTGATCGATCTATTCAAGAGTCCGTAGTAAAATAACACGAAGCTATTATTTCCGTTCAATCTATCATAGAGTTCGTACTAGAATAACACCTTAGGACACAAATCAACCAAAACCCTAATGTCACCTAGATACTCCAATGTCACCTCAAGTATCCGTGGGTATGATTATACGATATGCATCACACAATCTCAGATTCATCTATTCAACCAACACAAAGAACTTCAAAGAGTGCCCCAAAGTTTCTACCGGAGAGTCAAGACGAAAACGTGTGCCAACCCCTATGCATAGTTTCATGGGCGGAACCCGCAAGTTGATCACCAAAACATACATTAAGTGGATCCATAGAATACCCCATTGTCACCACGGGTATCCCACTGCAAGACATACATCAAGTGTTCTCAAGTCCTTAAAGACTCAATCCTATAAGATAACTTGAAAGGGAAAACTCAATCCATTACAAGAGAGTAGAGGGGGAGAAACACCATAAGATCCAACTATAATAGCAAAGCTCGCAATATATCAAGATCGTATCACCTCAAGAACATGAGAGAGAGAGAGAGAGATCAAACACATAGCTACTGGTACATACCCTCAGCCCCGAGGGAGAACTACTACCTCCTCGTCATGGAGAGCACTGGGATGATGAAGATGGCCACCGGAGAGGGATTTCCCCCTCCGGCAGGGTGCCGGAACGGGTCTAGATTGGTTGTCGGTGGCTACGGAGGCTTCTCACAGCGGAACTCCCGATCTATTGTGCTCCCCGATGTTTTTAGGGTATATGGGTATATATATGGGAGGAAGAAGTACGTCGGTGGATCTCTGGGTTGTCCACGAGGTAGGGGGTGCGCCTAGGGGGGTGGGCACGCCCCCACCCTCGTGGGCAGCCCGGGACTCTCCTGGTCCATCTCCGATACTCCATGGGCTTCTTCTGGTCCCAAAATAAGTTCCGTGAAGTTTCAGGTCAATTGGACTCCGTTCGATTTTCCTTTTCTGTGATACTCTAAAACAAGGAAAAAACAGAAATTGGCACTGGGCTCTGGGTTAATAGGTTAGTCCCAAAAATAATATAAAAGTGTATAATAAAGCCCGTAAACATCCAAAACAGATAATATAATAGCATGGAACAATCAAAAATTATAGGTAAATGATAAAAACAGAATTTTTGATGTGGAATGCTACCTAACATATTTATCCATGTAATTCTTTATTGTGGCAAGAATATTCAGATCCATAAGATTCAAGGCAAAAGTTTAATATTGATATAAAAATAATAATACTTCAAGCATACTAACTTAGTAACCATGTCTTCTCAAAATAACATAGCCAAAGAAATCTATCCCTACAAAATCATATAGTCTAGCTATGCTCCATCTTCACCACACAACGTATTTAAATCATGCACAACCCCGATGACAAGCCAAGCCAATTGTTTCATACTTTTTATGTTCTCAATCTTTTTCAATCTTCATGCAATATATGAGCATGAGCCATGGACATAGCACTATATGTGGAATGGAATGGTGGTTGTGGAGAAGACAAAAAGGAGAAGATAGTCTCACATCAACTAGGTGTATCAACGGGCTATGGAGATGCCCATCAATAGATATCAATGTGAGTGAGTAGGGATTGCCATGCAACGGATGCACTAGAGCTATAAATGTATGAAAGCTCAACAAAATAATCTAGTGGGTGTGCATCCAACTCGCTTGCTCATGAAGACCTATGGCATTTTTAGGAAGCCCATCATTGGAATATACAAGCCAAGTTCTATAATGAAAGATTCCCACTAGTATATGAAAGTGACAACATAGGAGACTCTCTATCATGAATATCATGGTGCTACTTTGAAGCACAAGTGTGGTAAAAGCATAGTAGCATTTCCCGTTCTCTCTTTTTCTCTCATTTTTTTATTTTTTATTGGGCCTTTTCTCTTTTTTATGGCCTCTTTTTTTCCTCTTTTTCGTCCGGAGTCTCATCCCGACTTATGGGGGAATCATAGTCTCCATCATCCTTTTCTCACTGGGACAATGCTCTAATAATGATGATCATCACACTTTTATTTACTCACAACTCAAGAATTACAAATCGATACTTAGAAGAAAATATGACTCTATATGAATGACTCCGGCGGTGTACCGGGATGTGCAATGACTCAAGAGTGACATGTATGGAAGAATTATGAACGGTGTCTTTGCCACAAATACGATGTCAACTACATGATCATGCAAAGAAATATGACAATGATGAAGCGTGTCATAATAACGGAACAGTGGAAAGTTGCATGGCAATATATCTCGGAATGGCTATGGAAATGCCATAATAGGTATGTATGATGGTTGTTTTGAGGAAGGTATATGGTGGTTGTATGATACCGGCGAAAGGTGCGCGGTACTAGAGAGGCTAGACATGGTGGAAGGGTGAGAGTGCGTATAATCCAAGGACTCAACATTAGTCATCAAGAACTCACATACTCATTGCAAAAATCTATTAGTTATCGAAACAAAATACTACGTGCATGCTCCTAGGGGGATAGATTGGTAGGAAAAGACCATCGCTCGTCCCCGACCACCACTCATAAGGAAGACAATCAAGAAATAAATCATGCTCCGACTTCATCACATAACGGTTCACCATACGTGCATGCTACGAGAATCACAAACTTTAACACAAGTATCTCTCAAATTCAAAACTACTCACTAGCATGACTCTAATATTACCATCCTCATATCTCAAAACAAACATCAAGTATCAAACTTCTCATAATATTCAATGCACTCTATATGAAAGTTTTTATTATATCCCTCTTGGATGCCCATCATATTAGGACTAGTTTCATAACCAAAGCAAACTACCATGCTATTCTAAAGTGTAACATCCCAAATTTTCAATTTGGAATGTTATACACTAGATCATCATTGCATATCATATTTATTGCATTTTGGTTGATCCTAGAAATTTCACACAACTCAAGGACCCTCGGAGAGAGTTGGGGATTTCGTTATTTTCATATTTGAGTTGTCTCAAATTTTGAAAATAGGATCATTTGATTTTATTTATTTTATCCTCAATTAATTCTATTACAAAAATATGAGAGAGGGAATAAAATGACTTTCCCAAAATAAAGAAATATTGATGATTTAATAAAAAAATCAAATAAGATTTTATTTTGGTTTTATTTGCTATTTTATTTGAATTTAGGAAAAATGCACATTTCTCAAAATTGCATTTAGGCCCCAAATAAATGTTCATCCTGTGCGGCTTGATTTTATAAGCTGGGAAAAATTTATTTCGGGATTTTTGGAGTCCGTTTAGTATTCCTTTTGTTTTGTTCTGAGCGTAACTATTTAAAAAAAATGCAACCGACCTAACGGGCCGTGTCCGACCCGGACACTAGGCCCGGTCGGCTTTATAAGCCGGGGAGGCCCAGCCGGACCCCCCCAAAACCCTAGCCACCTAGCCCCCCCCTCGCCCCCCCCCCGCCGCCT
>NC_041382.1:653838507-653858786 GCF_002162155.2 Triticum dicoccoides
GCACTGCTGCCGCCCGTCGCCGCCCGCCGGATCCGTCGCCGGAGGTAGACCTCGCCGCCACCGGTTTTTCTCGAAAAACCATTCAGTTTTCCGACGGTTTTGTTCGTTTTTTTTTGTTTCGGTTTTTTTAATAGATCGGTTTTTCCGGCTTATTTAATTAGCGAGCGTTCATCCGTTCGTTCGTCTTAACGAACGTTCATCGTTTTTCTTTTTCTCGGATTAAATTCGCGATTTTTGTGATCGCGATTTCTGATTCGATTTTCGTTTTTGTCTAACTTTTCGCTCGTTTATCGGAATCAGGCGATTCAAGCGCCTCAAGTTTCATCTCGAAACCCTCTTTCTGTTTAGCCAACTTAAACAAGTTTTTTTCCACTGTAAAAATTGCCCTAGATCCATAATAGTAAATGAAGCCTGTTTCTTTTGCCGTTTGTCTCTCGTTGCTTCGTTCAATTTGATTCTTTTTGCCAACCGGAGTTCTTAAGTTGAACTTTCTGGTTAGATCTCTTATTTGAGTTTTACCTATGCATTAGTTGAGTACTTATTGTATGCTTGTTTGTTTGCGATAGAGTACCCGCAGTGTGCCGCTTGCTACTTCGAATCGCTAGGTTTCCCGGATCATCAGCAAGGCAAGTAACACTTTGATCATGCTTTCCCTCCACCCAGTTTTATTGCATTAGATCAACCCTCACACATTGCATGATTAGGATCTAATTAAACTGTGGGTTTGGGAAGCAGTTGAGGTAATACCTATTACCTGTTATTATCAAACCTTTGGGAGTTACTTCTACGTTTGCTTATTATGCCATGCTATGCTAGTAGACGTGGATTGGGTGAGTGTATCCATGACAGATGTGAGATTGTTAATTAATGGTTTATTTAAGGTGGCAACCTAAACACACATCTAGGTGGATTGAGGCATCTGGGTATTCTAGAAATTGCCTGTTTTTCTTTATGGACCGCCACCCAGGCTCAAAAGGATCATGAGATTGTTCATGCTAGAAACTTCCGTGTGCAGCCATAAGCTATTATGGGCTCTAGCATAGTTGATTAAGTCGTGCGAACTCTTACAGTGGTAGACTAGCAGATGTAGGGGATGTAGGTTGGTACGGTCTACCCGATCGTAAGGTGCTAGCGCTTCTAAAAGACTATGTCTCGGTCATCCGTTTCTCAAACACCATGTAGTGCGAGAACAGAGGCGATCGAGTCTTGTGGGGAAAAGTGTGCAAACCTCTGCAGAGTGTATAAACTAATCATGATTAGCCGTGTCCCCGGTTATGGACATCTTGAGTATCTAGTACCTGGATTATCATGTGAATCTCAACATGTTACTCAAAATTAATTTTGTTGGTTTTGTTTAATGATGATGCTTAATTAGGATTGAGAATGCTGTGAACAATTCTCAATGTTTAACAACTACCATGATAGTTAAATAAAATTTATTCCTTTGCAGTAAGGAAAATTTGGCTTTACGCAAAACTGTAACCATAGAGCTTTCCACCAGCCAAATATGCATATAGAATAGCCTGTTTCATTCCATTAGTCTCTATGTGTTACTTTGCCAGCATATTCCTTGTGCTGACCCGTTTTGGGCTGCAACGTTAATGTTGCAGACTTTTCAGACGATGATTTTGGAGTTTTAGGTCGTGGTTCTATACTCAGTGATGCTGTTGGAGTTGATGGACTCACTTATCTTCCAAGCCTTCCGCTGTTATCGTTATTAGATGGCCTTAAGCCATATTTATTGTAATAAGTTCTCTTTTGAGACACTCGATGTAATAAGTGTGTGATTTCTACTATGTTATAAATCCTTCAATTACTGTGTGGTGTCAGCATTACTGATCCAGGGATGACACCTGAGCACAGAGATTGGACCGTTTGAGGTCTGGTTGCTACATAAAGACTCTCAAAATAATATAAGTGAAGCACGAGAGTTCATCTATTTCTATAAAATAAAACCACCACCATGCTCTAAAAAGATATAAGTGAAGCACTAGAGCAACAACAAACTACTCCGAAAGATATAAGTGAAGATCAATGAGTAGTCGAATAATTATGTAACTATATGAAGACTCTCTAACATTAAAGAATTTCAGATCTTGGTATTTTATTCAAACAACGAGGACAAGAATCAAGGAACTGGAGGAAGAACTCAAGGCTACACGTGAAGATTATGAAGAGGAAATCAAAGTATTAGTGGAGAAGAATGACGATCTGATCAAGAAGATCGGAATATTTATGGGAGGCCCTACACTAGTAGAAGAAGACGAAGAACCCAAGGAGATTCGCTCGGAAGACTACATCATCATCGACAACACCGACTCGGATCTAGATGATAGCGATGATGAATATGTTGATGAAGTTGGAGCAGATATAATTGAGTCTGCAACCGAAGAATATTTCTAGTAGACCACCTCATCAGTAGTAGTAGTAGTCCACCATGTAAATATAGCAGTCCGAGCACTTTTGCGATAGTTAGATCGATTGTATGCCCTTGTTTGATTGATTGAATGAAGTGAATTGTTTGCTTTTGCCTCATGTGCATATGGGTAGTGTTTTCTCTTTAGACCCCCTCTATTCTTAAATCTCATCTTTTCTAAAACCTTAGATGCCTCGGAGACGTGACCCCGGATTTACCTTTCCACCGGAGCTCACCCAGTTGATCCAGCAACAGAACACATTGATGCAGTTGCTAGTCCAGAATCAGAATCAGGGGAACAACAACAACAACCCACCACCACCACCACCACCTGTTGATCACTTAGCCCGTTTTCTTAGGCTGAATCCGCCGGTGTTTTCCAGTAGCATCGAGCCGATAGTGGCAGATGATTGGCTCCGCAAGACAGCTAGAGAGTTGACCACAGCATGATGCACGGATGCGGAAAAGGTGAAGTTTGCCGCACATCAGCTTGAAGGACCCGCAACATCATGGTAGGAGAATTTCATAGCCATTTTTCTTGTCGACACTGTCACGTGGGACCAGTTTCAACAGGCTTTTGGAACTGCCCATGTTTCAGCAGGGGCTATGGCCATGAACAAGCGAGAGTTTTGCAATTTGCGCCAAGGAGGACAGACAGTTGGCCAGTATGTGGAGGACTTTAGTAAATTAGCACGTTATGCCCCAGATGATGTTGCTACGGATGCAACTAAACAGGAGAAGTTTCTGGAAGGACTGAATGATGAGTTGAGCATGCAGTTGATGGTAGCAACCTTCAACAACTACCAGGAGTTGGTAGATCATGCTCTTATGATTGAAGGGAAGCAACAACAGATTGAGAATCGCAAGAGGAAGCATGGACAAGGGAAGCACAATTCAGGAGCTCAGCAGAAGCCACGTTTTACCCCTAGACCGGGAGGACATTTTCAGCATACCCATAGAGGAGGTAGCTCACACAATCACAATGGCACCAAGAATGGTAATGGGAATGGAGGAAGTAACGCCCAAAACCGTACCAACCCATCGACCCCAGCTAAGAGAGACCTGAGCCAAGTCACTTGTTTTAAGTGCCAGAAGACCGGACATTATGCCAATGAATGTCCTGAATCACAGAATGAAATGGCAATGGAATCTCCGGGAAGAAGCCGAACCCTTTCAATAGGGGACAGGTGAACCACGTTAACGTGGAGGAGGTTGAAGAGCAGCCGGATGCAGTAATCGGTAAGTTTTTGGTTAAGTCATTTACTGCACTCATTCTTTTTGATACTGGTGCATCACATTCATACATATCAAGGGGATTTGTGGATAAGTATAAATTGCCAACCCAAGCCCTTAGGTCACCCATGTTAGTAACCTCGCCTGGAGCAGAATATATGGCTAGCCTATGGTGTGATCGGTTGCCATTAAGGATTGGTAACTACGTATTTCCCTCAGACCTAATAGTGTTGGAATCTCAAGGATTGGATGTGATATTAGGCATGGATTGGTTGTCGATGTATGGAGGAAACATCGATTGCGCCAGTAAGTCGATCTTGCTTACCACCCCAAAAGGAAGAAGGATCAAGTATATATCCCGACATGTGCCAAAGAGGACTCAAGTAAACTGTTTAACAGGAGTTGTGCAGGAGGAAGTACCAGTAGTGAAGGATTTCCCCAAAGTATTTCCAGAAGAGTTGCCAGGCATGCCGCCGGATAGAGATATTGAGTTTTTGATTGAGCTTTTGCCAGGCACAGGGCCAATATCAAAGAGACCATATAGGATGCCCGCAAAGGATTTGGTTGAGATTAAGAAGCAAATTAAGGAGTTATTGGATAAAGGATATATTCACCCAAGTTCTTCGCCTTGCGGATCGCCAGTATTTCTAGTGGAGAAGAAGGATGGATCGTTAAGAATGGTTGTTGATTATCGAGGATTGAATGAAGTAACCATCAAGAACAAGTACCCACTACCGATGATCAATGATTTGTTTGATCGATTGCAAGGAGCTAAGGTATTTTCCAAGATCGATCTGCGATCAGGATACCACCAGTTGAAGATTCGAGAACAGGATATACCCAAGACAGCTTTTACCACCAGGTATGGGCTGTACGAGTATACCATTATGTCATTTGGTCTGACTAACGCGCCTGCATATTTTATGAACATGATGAACAAAGTGTTTATGGAGTTTTTGGATAAGTTCATCATAGTGTTCATTGATGATATCCTGGTTTACTTGAAGAATGAAGAGGAGCATAAGGAGCATTTGTGTTTGGTTCTTGGAAAGCTCAGAGAACATCAATTATATACCAACTTTAGCAAATGTGAGTTTTGGTTGAAAGAAGTTGGATTTCTCGGACACGTTATATACGGAGAAGGTATAGTAGTAGATCCCACTAAAGTTGATACCGTAACCAAGTGGGAAGCGCCAACAACAGTTGGAGAGATCCGGAGTTTTCATGGACTCGCAGGATACTACCGGAGGTTTATTGAGAATTTCTCAAAAATTGCGAAGCCGATGACGGAGTTGTTGAAGAAGGATACCAAGTTCATATGGACTGAGGAATGTGACGCCAGTTTCCAGGAGTGGAAGAAACGTTTGGTTACATCACCAGTGTTGATTTTGCCAGACCAGACCAAGGATTATGAGGTGTATTGCGACGCTTCACGTCATGGACTTGGAGCAGTGCTTATGCAGGAAGGAAGAGTTGTTTCATATGCCTCACGACAGCTTAAGCCCCATGAGTTGAATTATGCTACGCATGATTTCAAGTTAGCAGCCGTAGTGCATGCATTGAAGACTTGCAGACATTTTCTGATTGGAAACGATTGCGAGGTGTACACGGATCACAAGAGTTTGAAGTATATTTTCACACAGAAGGAGTTGAACCTCAGACAAATGAGATGGTTGGAGCTCATCAAGGATTATGATATGAAATTGCATTATCACCCCGGAAAGGCTAACTATTGGGGAACGTAGTAATTTCAAAAAAATTCCTACGCACACGCAAGATCATGGTGATGCATAGCAATGAGAGGGGAGAGTGTGATCTACGTACCCTTGTAGATCGACAGCGGAAGTGTTAGCACAACGCGGTTGATGTAGTCGTACGTCTTCACGGCCCGACCGATCAAGCACCGAAACTATGGCACCTCCAAGTTCTAGCACACGTTCAGCTCGAAGACGATCCCCGGACTCCGGTCCAGCAAAGTGTCAGGGAAGAGTTCCATTAGCAAGACGCCGTGGTGACGATCTTGATGTACTACCGTCGCAGGGCTTCGCCTAAGCACCGCTACAATATTATCGAGGATTATGGTGGAAGGGGGCACCGCACACGGCTAAGAATATGATCACGTGGATCAACTTGTGTGTCTAGGGGTGCCCCCTACCCCCGTATATAAAGGAGCAGGGGGAGGTGCGGCCGGCCAGGAGGAGGGCGCGCCAGGAGGAGTCCTACTCCCACCGGGAGTAGGATTCCCCCCTTTCCTAGTTGGAATAGGATTCGGGAGGGGGAAAGAGGAGAGAGAGAAGGAAGGGGGGGGGGCGCCGCCCCCTCTCCTTGTCCTATTCGGACTAGGGGGGGGGGCGGCCCAGCCCTGGCCACCTCTCCTCTCTTCCACTAAAGCCCACTAAGGCCCATATACCTCCCGGGGGGTTCCAATAACCTCCCGGTACTCCGGTAAAATCCCGATTTCACTCGGAACACTTCCGATATCCAAATATAGGCTTCCAATACATCAATCTTTATGTATCGACCATTTCGAGACTCCTCGTCATGTCCGTGATCACATCCGTGACTCTGAACAAACTTCGGTACATCAAAATGCATAAACTCATAATATAACTGTCATCAAAACCTTAAGCATGCGGACCCTACGGGTTCAAGAACAATGTAGACATGACCGAGACACGTCTCCGATCAATGACCAATAGCGGAACCTAGATGCTCATATTGGCTCCCACATATTCTACGAAGATCTTTATCGGTCAGACCGCATAACAACATACGTTGTTCCCTTTGTCATCAGTATGTTACTTGCCCGAGATTCGATCGTCGGTATCTCAATACCTAGTTCAATCTCGTTACCGACAAGTCTCTTTGCTCGTTTCGTAATACATCATCTTGCAACTAACTCATTAGTTGTAATGCTTGCAAGGCTTATGTGATGTGCATTACCGAGAGGGCCCAGAGATACCTCTCCGACAATTGGAGTGACAAATCCTAATCTCGAAATACGCCAACCCAACATGTACCTTTGGAGACACCTGTAGAGCTCCTTTATAATCACCCAGTTACGTTGTGACGTTTGGTAGCACACAAAGTGTTCCTCCGGCAAACGGGAGTTGCATAATCTCATAGTCATAGGAACATGTATAAGTCATGAAGAAAGCAAGAGCAACATACTAAACGATCGGGTGCTAAGCTAATGGAATGGATCATGTCAATCATATCATTCTCCTAATAATGTGATCCCATTAATCAAATGACAACACATGTCTATGGTTAGGAAACATAACCATCTTCGATTAACGAGCTAGTCAAGTAGAGGCATACTAGTGACGTTTGGTTTGTCTATGTATTCACACAAGTATTATGTTTCCGGATAATACAATTCTAGCATGAATAATAAACATTTATCATGATATAAGGAAATAAAATAATAACATTATTATTGCCTCTAGGGCATATTTCCTTTAGTCTCCCACTTGCACTAGAGTCAATAATCTAGATTACACAGTAATGATTCTAATACCCATGGAGCTTTGGTGCTGATCATGTTTTGCTTGTGGAAGAGGCTTAGTTAACGGGTCTGCTAAATTCAGATCCGTATGTATCTTGCAAATCTCTATGTCTCCCACCTGGACTAGATCCCGGATGGAATTGAAGCGTCTCTTGATGTGCTTGGTTCTCTTGTGAAATCTGGATTCCTTTGCCAAGGCAATTGCACCAGTATTGTCACAAAAGATTTTCATTGGACCCGATGCACTAGGTATGACACCTAGATCGGATATGAACTCCTTCATCCAGACTCCTTCGTTTGCTGCTTCCAAAGCAGCTATGTACTCCGCTTCACATGTAGATCCCGCCACAACGCTTTGTTTAGAACTGCACCAACTGACAGCTCCACCGTTTAATGTAAACACGTATCCGGTTTGCGATTCAGAATCATCCGGATCAGTGTCAAAGCTTGCATCAACGTAACCATTTACGATGAGCTCTTTGTCACCTCCATATATGAGAAACATATCCTTAGTCCTTTTCAGGTATTTCAGGATGTTCTTGACCGCTATCCAGTGATCCACTCCTGGATTACTTTGGTACCTCCCTGCTAGACTTATAACAAGACACACATCAGGTCTGGTACACAGCATTGCATACATGATAGAGCCTATGGCTGAAGCATAGGGAACATCTTTCATTTTCTCTCTATCTTCTGCATTGGTCGAGGATTGAGTCTTACTCAATTTCACACCTTGTAACACAGGCAAGAATCCTTTCTTTGCTTGATCCATTTTGAATTTCTTCCAAACTTTGTCAAGGTATGTGCTTTGTGAAAGTCCAATTAAGCGTCTTGATCTATCTCTATAGATCTTAATGCCTAATATGTAAGCAGCTTCACCGAGGTCTTTCATTAAAAAACTCTTATTCAAGTATCCTTTTATGCTATCCAGAAATTCTATATCATTTCCGATTAGTAATATGTCATCTACATATAATATCAGAAATGCTACAGAGCTCCCACTCACTTTCTTGTAAATACAGGCTTCTCCAAAAGTCTGTACAAAACCAAATGCTTTGATCACACTATCAAAGCGTTTATTCCAACTCCGAGAGGCTTGCACCAGTCCATAAATGGATCGCTGAAGCTTGCACACTTTGTTAGCTCCCTTTGGATCGACAAAACCTTTCGGCTGCATCATATACAACTCTTCTTGTAGAAATCCATTCAGGAATGCATTCTTGACATCCATTTGCCAAATTTCATAATCATAAAATGCGGCAATTGCTAACATGATTCAGACAGACTTAAGCATCGCTACGGGTGAGAAGGTCTCATCATAGTCAATCCCTTGAACTTGCCGAAAACCTTTTGCGACAAGTCGAGCTTTGTAGACAGTAATATTACCGTCAGCGTCAGTCTTCTTCTTGAAGATCCATTTATTCTCAGTTGCTTGCCGATCATTGGGCAAGTCAATCAAAGTCCATACTTTGTTCTCATACATGGATCCCATCTCAGATTTCATGGCTTCAAGCCATTTTGCGGAATCTGGGCTCACCATCGCTTCTTCATAGTTCGTAGGTTCATCATGATCTAGTAGCATGACTTCCAGAACAGGATTACCGTACCACTCTGGCGCGGATCTTACTCTGGTTGATCTACGAGGTTCAGTAGTATCTTGTTCTGAAGTTTCATGATCATTATCATTAGCTTCCTCACTAATTGGTGTAGGTGTCACAGAAACTGGTTTCTGTGATGTACTACTTTCCAATAAGGGAGCAGGTATAGTTACCTCGTCAAGTTCTACTTTCCTCCCACTCACTTCTTTCGAGAGAAACTCCTTCTCTAGAAAGTTTCCGAATTTAGCAACAGAAGTCTTGCCTTCGGATCTGTGATAGAAGGTGTATCCAATAGTTTCCTTTGGATATCCTATGAAGACACATTTCTCCGATTTGGGTTCGAGCTTATCAGGTTGAAGCTTTTTCACATAAGCATCGCAGCCCCAAACTTTCAGAAACGACAACTTTGGTTTCTTGCCAAACCACAGTTCATATGGCGTCGTCTCAACGGATTTTGATGGTGCCCTATTTAACGTGAATGCGGCCGTCTCTAGAGCATATCCCCAAAACGATAGCGGTAAATCAGTAAGAGACATCATAGATCGCACCATATCTAGTAAAGTACGATTACGACGTTTGGACACACCATTACGCTGTGGTGTTCCGGGTGGCGTGAGTTGCGAAACTATTCCACATTGTTTTAAATGTACACCAAACTCGTAACTCAAATATTCTCCTCCACGATCAGATCGTAGGAATTTTATTTTCTTGTTACGATGATTTTCAACTTCACTCTGAAATTCTTTGAACTTTTCAAATGTTTCAGACTTATGTTTCATTAAGTAGATATACCCATATCTGCTTAAGTCATTTGTGAAGGTGAGAAAAATAACGATATCCGCCACGAGCCTCAACATTCATCGGACCACATACATCTGTATGTATGATTTCCAATAAATCTGTTGCTCTCTCCATAGTACCGGAGAACGGTGTTTTTGTCATCTTACCCATAAGGCACGGTTCGCAAGTACCAAGTGATTCATAATCAAGTGGTTCCAAAAGCCCATTAGTATGGAGTTTCTTCATGCGCTTTATACCGATATGACCCAAACGGCAGTGCCACAAATAAGTTGCACTATTATTATCAACTCTGCATCTTTTAGTTTCAACACTATGAATATGTGTGTCACTACTATCGAGATTTAATAAGAATAGACCACTCTTTAAGGGTGCATGACCATAAAAGATATTACTCATGTAAATAGAACAACCATTATTCTCTGATTTAAATGAATAACCGTCTCGCATCAAACAAGATCCAGATATAATGTTCATGCTTAACGCTGGCACCAAATAACAATTATTTAGGTCTAATACTAATCCCGAAGGTAGATGTAGAGGTAGCGTGCCGACCGCGACCACATCGACTTTGGAACCATTTCCCACGCGCATCGTCACCTCGTCCTTAGCCAATCTTCGCTTAATCCGTAGTCCCTGTTTCGAGTTGCAAATATTAGCAACAGAACCAGTATCAAATACCCAGGTGCTACTGCGAGCATTAGTAAGGTACACATCAATAACATGTATATCACATATACCTTTGTTCACCTTGCCATTCTTCTTATCCGCCAAATACTTGGGGCAGTTCCGCTTCCAGTGACCAGTCTGCTTGCAGTAGAAGCACTCAGTTTCAGGCTTAGGTCCAGGTCTGGGTTTCTTCTCTTGAGTAGCAACTTGCTTGCTGTTCTTTTTGAAGTTCCCCTTCTTCTTCCCTTTTCCCTTTTTCTTGAAACTAGTGGTCTTGTTGACCATCAACACTTGATGCTCCTTCTTGATTTCTACCTCTGCAGCTTTCAGCATTGCGAAGAGCTCGGGAATAGTCTTATTCATCCCTTGCATATTATAGTTCATCACGAAGCTCTTGTAGCTTGGTGGCAGTGATTGGAGAATTCTGTCAATGATGCAATCATCTGGAAGATTAACTCCCAGTTGAATCAAGTGATTATTATACCCAGACATTTTGAGTATATGCTCACTGACAGAACTGTTCTCCTCCATCTTGCAGCTATAGAACTTATTGGAGACTTCATATCTCTCAATCCGGGCATTTGCTTCAAATATTAACTTCAACTCCTGGAACATCTCATATGCTCCATGACGTTCAAAACATCGTTGAAGTCCTGATTATAAGCCGTAAAGCATGGCACACTGAACTATCGAGTAGTCATCAGTTTTGCTCTGCCAGACGTTCATAACATCTGGTGTTGCTCCAGCAGTAGGCCTGGCACCTAGCGGTGCTTCCAGGACGTAATTCTTCTATGCAGCAATGAGGATAATCCTCAAGTTACGGACCCAGTCCGTGTAATTGCTACCATCATCTTTCAACTTTGCTTTCTCAAGGAACACATTAAAATTCAACGGAACAATAGCATGGGCCATCTATCTACAATCAAACATAAACAAGCAAGATACTATCAGGTACTAAGTTTCATGATAAATTTAGGTTCAATTAATCATATTACTTAAAGAACTCCCACTTAGATAGACATCCCTCTAATCTCTAAGTGATTACGTGATCCAAATCAAATAAACCATGTCCGATCATCACGTGAGATGGAGTAGTTTCATTGGTGAACATCATTATGTTGATCATATCTACTATATGATTCACGATCGACCTTTCGGTCTCCGTGTTCTGAGGCCATATCTGTATATGCTTGGCTCGTCAAGTATAACCTGAGTATTCCGCGTGTGCAACTGTTTTGCACCCGTTGTATTTGAACATAGAGCCTATCACACCCGATCATCACGTGGTATCTCAGCACGAAGAACTTTCGCAATGGTGCATACTCAGGGAGAACACTTCTTGATAATTAGTGAGAGATCATCTTATAATGCTACCGTCAGTTAAAGCAAGATAAGATGCATAAAAGATATACATCACATGCAATCAATATAAGTGATATGATATGACCATCATCATCTTGTGCTTGTGATCTCCATCTTCGAAGCACCGTCGTGATCACCATCGTCACCGGCGCGACACTTTGATCTCCATCGTAGCATCGTTGTTGTCTCGCCAATTTTATGCTTCCACGACTATCGCTACTGCTTAGTGATAAAGTAAAGCATTACAACGCGATTGCATTGCATACAATAAAGCGACAACCATATGGCTCCTGCCAGTTGCCGATAACTCGGTTACAAAACATGATCATCTCATACAATAAAATTTAGCATCATGTCTTGACCATATCACATCACAACATGCCTTGCAAAAACAAGTTAGACGTCCTCTACTTTGTTGTTGCAAGTTTTACGTGGCTGCTACGGGCTTAAGCAAGAACCAATCTTACCTACGCATCAAAACCACAACGATAGTTTGTCAAGTTGGTGCTGTTTTAACCTTCGCAAGGACCGGGCGTAGCCAAACTCGGTTCAACTAAAGTTGGAGAAACTGTCACCCGCTAGCCACCTTTGTGCAAAGCACGTCGGGAGAACCGGTCTCGCGTAAGCGTACGCGTAATGTCGGTCTGGGCCGCTTCGTCCAACAATACTGCCGAACCAAAGTATGACATGCTGGTAAGCAGTATGACTTATATCGCCCACAACTCACTTGTGTTCTACTCGTGCATATAACATCAACACATAAAACCTAGGCTCGGATGCCACTGTTGGGGAACGTAGTAATTTCAAAAAAATTCCTACGCACATGCAAGATCATGGTGATGCATAGCAACGAGAGGGGAGAGTGTGATCTACGTACCTTGTAGATCGACAGCGGAAGCGTTAGCACAACGCGGTTGATGTAGTCGTACGTCTTCACGGCCCGACCGATCAAGCACCGAAACTACGGCACCTCCGAGTTCTAGCACACGTTCGGCTCGATGACGATCCCCGGACTCCGATCAAGCAAAGTGTCGGGGAAGAGTTCCGTCAGCACAACGGCGTGGTGACGATCTTGATGTACTACCGTCGCAGGGCTTCGCCTAAGCACCGCTACAATATTATCGAGGATTATGGTGGAAGGCGGCACCGCACACGGCTAAGAATATGATCACGTGGATCAACTTGTGTGTCTAGGGGTGCCCCCTGCCCCCGTATATAAAGGAGCAGGGGGAGGTGCGGCCGGCCAGGAGGAGGGCGCGCCAGGAGGAGTCCTACTCCCACCGGGAGTAGGATTCCCCCCTTTCCTAGTTGGAATAGGATTCGGGAGGGGGAAAGAGGAGAGAGAGAAGGAAGGGGGGGGGCGCCGCCCCCCTCTCCTTGTCCTATTCGGACTAGGGGGGAGGGGCGCGCGGCCCAGCCCTGGCCACCTCTCCTCTCTTCCACTAAAGCCCACTAAGGCCCATATACCTCCCGGGGGGTTCCGGTAACCTCCCGGTACTCCGGTAAAATCCCGATTTCACTCGAAACACTTCCGATATCCAAATATAGGCTTCCAATATATCAATCTTTATGTCTCGACCATTTTGAGACTCCTCATCATGTCCGTGATCACATCCGGGACTCCGAACAAACTTTGGTACATCAAAATGCATAAACTCATAATATAACTGTCATCAAAACCTTAAGCGTGCGGACCCTACGGGTTCGAGAACAATGTAGACATGACCGAGACACGTCTCCGATCAATAACCAATAGCGGAACCTGGATGCTCATATTGGCTCCCACATATTCTACGAAGATCTTTATCGGTCAGACCGCATAACAACATACATTGTTCCCTTTGTCATTGGTATGTTACTTTCCCGAGATTCGATTGTCGGTATCTGAATACCTAGTTCAATCTCGTTACCGGCAAGTCTCTTTACTCGTTTCGTAATACATCATCTTGCAACTAACTCATTAATTGTAATGCTTTCAAGGCTTATGTGATGTGCATTACCGAGAGGGCCCAGAGATACCTCTCCGACAATCGGAGTGACAAATCCTAATCTCGAAATACGCCAACCCAACATGTACCTTTGGAGACACCTGTAGAGCTCCTTTATAATCACCCAGTTACGTTGTGACGTTTGGTAGCACACAAAGTGTTCCTCCGACAAACGGGAGTTGCATAATCTCATAGCCATAGGAACATGTATAAGTCATGAAGAAAGCAATAGCAACATACTAAACGATCGGGTGCTAAGCTAATGGAATGGGTCATGTCAATCATATCATTCTCCTAATGATGTGATCCCATTAATCAAATGACAACACATGTCTATGGTTAGGAAACATAACCATCTTTGATTAACGAGCTAGTCAAGTAGAGGCATACTAGTGACGTTTGGTTTGTCTATGTATTCACACAAGTATTATGTTTCCGGATAATACAATTTTAGCATGAATAATAAACATTTATCATGATATAAGTGTCACACCCTAGCTAGTTCAAGCATTAGAGTGTGCATCATGTTTAAATTCCTCTTAAATTTGAAATGGGGAAGGCAGAAACTCCCAACACCCCCTGGAAACAACTAGGGTTTACTAAAATTATTTTCAATGAACCTGAAATGCCCTTCTAAAAAGTTCACCCTCTTTGTCTTGGGTTAGAACCTCTGGAAAAATTGGTGCACAATTTTCTAGGTCAACAGAAGGTCGTTGAATTAAATCATAAGTATTTGAATTTGGGCATTTAAATGCTATAAAATAATTTAAATGCTCAAATAATTCTGGAAATAAATGTTTGCTGTTGGATATATTCTAACCAGAGCCCACAATTATTTTCAGGATTTTTGGAAACGTTTTAGTATTTTTAATAAAGCCCAACAGTTGCAGTTAAATTGAAAAACAGAAACAATCAGAAAAAAGAGAGAGAGAGGGAAGCCACCTGGGCCTTACCTGTGCTGGCCCAGCCCACCTGGCTCGGCCCAGCCGACTGGCTTGCCAGTCGTCGTCCTCCTCCCGCCAGAAGGACGAGGAGCGCGTGGCGGGCGCCCGCGGCCACACACCGGCCACCTCCTGCTTCTGCCGACGCCCTGGAGACGTCCAGGGTTGCCACGCGACCCCCACGTCCCCCTCTCATCCTCCCTCACTCTCCCCCTCGTCTCCCTCACCCTCTCCGGCGATGGCCGAGCGCGAGCCTCGTTGCTGTTCCCCGTAGACGCCACCAGAGCCACCCCCTCGCCCCTCCGACGAGCCCAATATCTCCGCCTCGTCGCCCTGGACCTCTCCGCTGACCCACGCGACTCCAAACGCCGCCGAACGCCGTCTTCGCCCTTGTCTTCAACCTCGGGCACCCGAGCCATCTCCGGTCGATTCGCCGCCGCCAGGACCTCCCCGAGCTCGCTGACCCCCTCTCCGACCCCGTTGTGAGCTCCTCTTCCTCTTCCCCTAGCTCCCGTGCTTGTTTGGCCTCTGTAGTCGCCACTTCCAGCGCACCCGAAAGCTCCCCGCCGCCGGCCATGGCACCGTCGTGGCTAGAGCCACAGTGGCTCGAAGCCAAGCTCATCGTTGTGCTCAGCACAGCACCAGGAGCCCGTAGCCACCACCAGCTCCTTCTCCCATGCACCGTAGCATCGAACCCAACCCCGTACGAACTCCAGCGAGGCCGACGTGGCTGTCATTAGCGCCTAATCCCGCAGCCTAAACCACCCCACCAGCCGCTGACCGTGGGCCCCAGGGCCAAGTCAAACCCTGGTCGGTGCGGGTTTGACCCGGGCTTAACCACTGTGTCACTGACGTGTGGCCCCCACATGTCAGGTTTGACCCAGGTTGACTGTTGACGCAGTGCTGACCTCAAGCTGATGCAATAAATGATTTCTGGAATTATTCTAAAACAGGAAATTCTAGAAAATAGCCAAAACTTCTAAAATTCATATAAATTCAACCGTAGCTCAGATTGAAATAATTTATATATGAAAAATCATCAGAAAAATGCAATCTATCCATCTGTACTAGTTTCATGCATGAAAAACCAAGTTGTACCTGCTGTATGGGTGAAAACACATGAATGGCATTTATCAGAGCTTATTTTGGATTTGCATTTGAACCTTTGGTTCAAATGGACTTTAACCAAATGAATGCTAGTTGCATTAGCTCAAACAACATCACATCTTCATGCCATGTTCATGCATCATATTGTTGCATATGCTTGTGTATTGATTGTCGACACCGTTCCTTCTCGATAGGTACTGCTCCGGAGACCGATCCAGAGTACCTGTCTGAGGAGCAGTGCCCCCTTGTTGATCTACCAGGCAAGCAAACCCCCTTGTTCATTCCGATACAATCCTACTCTCTTGCTCTTGCTCTCATTATTGCATTAGGACAACAATGATTCAACTGCTACTTTATGCTGCGGTAGTTGAACCTATTCCTCTGCATGACCTGTCATTGCCACAGTAAATAGTTAAAACCCACTAGCATGTGTAGGAGTTGATTGAGCCATGTTGTGTTCCTACCATGCCATGCCTGCTATTGCTTAGAGTTGTGTCAGGTCTGATTCATTGGGAATGAATTGGAGTGTTACGATGTGTTCTGATGCTGAGAGTTAAATGTGTGAACATGATTTGGTAAAGGTAGCGGTGAGAGGCCATGTAGGAGTACATGGTGGGTTGTCTCACTGGAACCGTCCTTAAGCACTGAGTTCTGTGTATGTTGTCCAATGACTAGATACTACCACACATTGGGTTCCGGTAACTCGACCCCTCTCGACTTATTAACCGACTTGGTCTCTGTCCAGGAGTTGCAAATAGTTTCTGGTGTTTGTAGGTAGTGTCAGTAGTCTACCAAGTGGCACCCGGCCAGGTGGGCTTGGGACAGACTAGGCACAAGTGGCACGGTGTACCAAGCATAGATCCATCCGGTGAGGTGGGCTTGGGAACCCTGCACACATCGTTTGGGGCCGTGAGCGACACCCCAGCCGGATCTCCTTGCGGATGGAACCCGAATAGGCGATAAACCTGGACTAGAGTCTTGTGTGGTTAGTCAGGTCGTGGCCGACACCCTCGCCAGGCTTCCGCTTGAAGGTTGCCGAGGTACATGATGTGTACATGGTGATAAGTGGTGAGAGCGTGTGTGAAGAAGTACACCCCTGCAGGGTTATCATGATCTATTCGAATAGCCGTGTCCTTGGTTACGGACTTCTTGGATGCTTACGTGGTACATAGACAACTTAAAGTGGATACTCTAAAATGCTCATGACAAGTGTGAGTGCTATGGATGGCCTTCTCGTCAAGAGACGAGGATGAATCCATAGTAGTGTATTGATGTGGTGCTTAGTGGACTCGTGTGCGCTGCCTCATCTCAAAGAAGTTTCTCGTTGTCGTAGAACAGGATAGCCACTGAGTCAAAGCTGGCTTGCTGCAACTAGACCCCACTTCACCTTCTTGATACAAATGCATGTATGATAGGATCTGATGTAAGTCTTGCTGAGTACCTTTGTACTCACGTTTGCTTTATTTATGTTTTGCAGATGAGACATCTGTCTCACTAGTAGTACCACTTGGACTTTGACGAGTAGCTTGTACCTCAGCTACGATCTTGGTCCCTTGGGAGGGACTTGTGGATAGTCAGGCTCTTCAGCCTTTTTCATTTGTAGTTGTCTGTACTCAGACATGTAATGCTTCCGCTTGTTGCTTGTATGCTCTGAATGATGTGTCATGTGACCCCTGTTTGTATTTAATGTTATGTGGCTCTTTTGGGCCTTTATCTATATGAGTTTGCATTATGTTGTGATGCCATGTTGTACAACACATACTTGCATGTTATGCGTACGTGTAACGTGTATTGCTATGTGTGGGATCCGACAATCTAGTTGTTTATCCTTGGCAGCCTATCATATGGGGAAATGTAGTCTAGTGCTTTCTGAGCGATAGTAGTCCGCTACAGCCCGGTTCACCGGAGTCCTGCTAGCCCAGCACTACTGCCCGAAACACTTGACTGCCCGGCATGTGTTTCACTTCGTTCCTGTGTCTGTCCCTTCGGGGAAATGTCACACGGTGACATCCGGAGTCCTGCCTAGCCTGCTACAGCCCGGGTTACCGGAGTCCTGTTAGCCCAGTGCTACAGCCCGATTCACACGTTGATGACCGACATGCTCGATGTGATTCATGTATGCCTGTCCTCATGGGTTAGTGCCGCATTGGGTTCACGACTAGCCATGTCGGCCCGGGTTCTTTGTCTTATGGATGCTAGTGACACTATCATATACGTGAGCCAAAAGGCGCAAACGGTCCCGGGCCAGGTAAGGTGGCACCCGTGGGAATACCGTGCGTGAGGCCGCAAAGTGATATGATGTGTTACATGCTAGATCGGTGTGACTTAAGATCGGGGTTCCGACAATAAGGAAATAAAATAATAACATTATTATTGCCTCTAGGGCATATTTCCTTCACTAACGTAGTAGCTAACGCGTTAAGCCGTAAGAGCCATGTCAACACCCTAATGACGGGAGATTTACCAAGGGAGTTAGCCGAAAATCTTCGAGAGCTATGTTTGGAAATAGTCCCGAGAGGCTATGTAGCAGCATTGGAGATTCAGTCTACTTTGATGGATAAGATCAGAGAAGCCCAAAAGACTGACAAGGAGATTTCCTCTATTAAGGAGAAAATGAGCAAAGGAAAAGCTAAGGGATTTCATGAGGATGAGCACGATACCTTATGGTTTGAAGACCGTGTTTATGTACCAAATGATTCGGAGATCAGGAAGTTAATTTTACAAGAGGCCCATGATTCATCGTATTCGATTCACCCAGGAAATACCAAGTTGTATTTGGATTTGAAGGATATTTTCTGGTGGACCGAAATGAAGAAGGATATTGCGGAGTATGTAGAAGTTTGTGATGTATGTCAGAGAGTAAAGGCAGAGCATCAGAAGCCAGCCGGATTGCTACAGCCATTGCCGATACCCGAATGGAAGTGGGATAAGTTAGGCATGGATTTTATTATAGGATTGCCCAGAACATGTTCAGGCTATGACTCAATATGGGTTGTAGTCGATCGTTTGACAAAGGTAGCTCATTTCATTCCAGTGAAGACTACCTATACGAGTGCAAAGTTGGAAAAGATATATATGACTAGAATCGTTTGTCTGCATGGAGTTCCAAGGAGCATAGTATTAGATAGAGGAACCCAATTTACCTCAAAGTTCTTGAATCAGTTGCATGAAACTTTGGGTACCAGACTGGAGTTTAGCACAGCTTTCCACCCGCAGACAGATGGACAGACTGAGAGAGTCAATCGGATTTTGGAGGATATGCTAAGAGCTTGTGCGCTAGATTACGGATCTAGTTGGGACGAGAATTTGTCGTATGCAGAGTTCTCTTACAACAATAGTTATCAATCCAGTTTGAAGATGGCCCCTTTTGAAGCCTTGTATGGAAGGAGGTGCAGGACCCCATTGTCTTGGGATGAAGTTGGAGATCGCCAATTGTTTGGACCGGATCTGATAAAGGAGTCTGAATAGAAAGTGAAATTGATTCGTGGTAGGCTCAAGGTAGCCCAATCCAGGCAGAACAGCTACGCAGATTCTAAACGCAAGGAGACAGTTTACGAAGTCATAGACCGAGTTTATCTTCGAGTATCACCACTTCGAGGAGTTAAGCGCTTTGGAGTTAAAGTAAAGTTAGCGCCACGTTTTGTAGGCCCATACAAAGTTTTGGAGCATATGGGAGAAGTTGCCTATAAGTTGGAATTGCCCGAGGGACTGTCAGGAGTTCACGACGTGTTCCACGTTTCCCAGTTGAAGAAGTGCCACGTAGAGATGGCTGATATACCACTGAGAGATACCGTACCACCGGAAGCAATTCAGTTGGACAGTGATTTGATCTATGAGGAGAAACCAGTTAAGATTCTAGAGTATGCCAGTCGAGTCACCCGCAGCAAGGTTATCAAGTTTTGCAAGGTTCAGTGGAGCCACCGGAGGATGAAGCCACTTGGGAACAAGAGGAAGATATGCTGAAGGACAACCCTCACCTATTTTCTAACCAACCCGAATCTCGAGGGCGAGATTCATCTTAAGGGGGGGTAGGTTTGTAATATCCCAAATTTTCAATTTGGAATGTTATACACTATATCATCATTGCATATCATATTTATTGCATTTTGGTTGATCCTAGAAATTTCACGCAACTCAAGGACCCTTGGAGAGAGTTGGGGATTTCATTATTTTCATATTTGAGTTGTCTCAAATTTTGAAAATAGGATCATTTGATTTTATTTATTTTATCTTCAATTATTTCTATTACAAAAATATGAGAGAGGGAATAAAATGACTTTACCAAAATAAAGAAATATTGAGGATTTAATAAAAAAATCAAATACGATTTTATTTTGGTTTTATTTGCTATTTTATTTGAATTTAGAAAAATGCGCGTTTTTCAAAATTGCATTTAGGCCCCAAATAAATGTTCATCCTGTGCGGCTTGATTTTAGAAGCCGGGGAAAATTTATTTCGGGATATTTGGAGTCCGTTTAGTATTCCTTTTGTTTTTTTCTGAGCGTAACTATTAAAAAAACGCAACCGACCTAACGGGCCGTGTCCGACCCAGACACTAGGCCCGGCCGACTTGATAAGCCGGGGAGGCCCAGCCGGACCCCCCCCCCCAAACCCTAGCCGCCTAGCCCTGCCGCCGCCGCCGCACCTAGCGCCACCGCC
>NC_041382.1:653859444-653966005 GCF_002162155.2 Triticum dicoccoides
CCCCGCGCCGCCGCCGACCGCCGCCGCCCGTCGCCGCCCGCCGGATCCGTCGCCAGAGGTAGACCTCGCCGCCGCCAGTTTTTCTCGAAAAACCGTTTGGTTTTCCGACGGTTTTGTTCGTTCTTTTTTTGTTTCTGTTTTTTTAAATAGATCGGTTTTTCCGGTTTATTTAATTATCAAGCGTTCATCCATTCGTTCGTTTTAACGAACATTCATCGATTTTCTTTTTCTCGGATTAAATCCGTGATTTTTCTGATCGCGATTTCTGATCCAATTTTCGTTTTAGTCTAACTTTTCGCTCGTTTATCGGAATCAGGCGATTCAAGCGCCTGGAGTTTCATCTCGAAACCCTCTTTCCATTTAGCCAACTTAAACAAGTTTTTGCCACTGTAAAAATAGCCCTAGATCCATAATAGTAAACGAAGCCTGTTTCTTTTGCCGTTTGTCTCTCGTTGCTTCGTTCGATTTGATTCTTTTTGCCAGCCGGAGTTCTTAAGTTGAACTTTTTGGTTAGATCTCTTATTTGAGTTTTACCTGTGCATTAGTTGAGTACTTATTGTATGCTTGTTTGTTTAAGATAGAGTACCCGGAGTGCGCCGCTTGCTACTTCGAATCGCTAGGTTTCCCGGATCATCAGCAAGGCAAGTAACACTTTGATCATGCTTTCCCTCTACCCAGTTTTATTGCATTAGATCAACCCTCACACATTGCATGATTAGGATCTAATTAAATTGTGGGTTTGGGAAGTAGTTGAGGTAGTACCTATTACCTGTTATTATCAAACCTTTGGGAGTTACTTCTACGTTTGCTTATTATGCCATGCTATGCTAGTAGACGTGGATTGGGTGAGTGTATCCATGACAGATGTGAGATTGTTAATTAATGGTTTATTTAAGGTGGCAACCTAAACACACATCTGGGTGGACTGAGGCACCTGGGTATTCCAATGATTTCCTGTTTTTCTTTATGGACCGCCACCCAGGCTCAAAGGGATCATGAGATTGTTCATGCTAGAAACTTCCGTGTGCAGCCACAAGCTATTATGGGCTCTAGCATAGTTGATTAAGTCATGCGAACTCTTACAGTGGTAGACTAGCAGATGTAGGGGATGTAGGTTGGTACGGTCTACCCGATCGTAAGGAGCTAGCGCTTCTGAAAGACTATGTCTCGGTCATCCGTTTCTCAAACACCATGTAGTGCGAGAAACCAAACAGAGGCGATCGAGTCTTGTGGGGAAAAGTGCGCAAACTTCTGCAGAGTGTATAAACTAATCATGATTAGCCGTGTCCCCGGTTATGGACATCTTTAGTATCTAGTACCTGGATTATCATGTGAATCTCAACATGTTACTCAAAAATTATTTTTGTTGGTTTTGTTTAATGATGATGCTTAATTGGGATTGAGAATGCTGTGAACCATTCTCAATGTTTAACAACTACCATGATAGTTAAATAAAATTTATTCCTTTGTAGTAGGGAAATTTTGGCTTTACGCAAAACTGTAACCATAGAGCTTTCCACCAGCCAAATATGCATATAGAATAGCCTGTTTCATTCCATTACTCTCTATGTGTTACTTTGCCAGCATATTCCATGTGCTGACCCGTTTCGGGCTGCAACGTTAATGTTGCAGACTTTTCAGACAACGATTAAGGAGTTTTAGGTCGTGGTTCTATACTCAGTGATGCCGTTGGAGTTGATGGACTCACTTATCTTCCAAGCCTTCCGCTGTTATCGTTATTAGATGGCCTTAAGCCATATTTATTGTAATAAGTTCTCTTTTGAGACACTCGATGTAATAAGTGTGTGATTGCTACTCTGTTATAAATCTTTCAAGTACTGTGTGGTGTCAGCATTACTGATCCAGGGATGACACCTGAGCACAGAGATTGGACCGTCTGAGGTCTGGTTGCTACATAAATACTCTCAAAATAATATAAGTGAAGCATGAGAGTTCATCTATTTCTATAAAATAAAACCACCACCATGCTCTAAAAAGATATAAGTGAAGCACTAGAGCAACAACAAACTACTCCGAAAGATATAAGTGAAGATCAATGAGTAGTCGAATAATTATGCAACTATATGAAGACTCTCTAACATTAAAGAATTTCAGATCTTGGTATTTTATTCAAACAACAAGAAAAATAAAATAAAATAAAATGACGCTCCAAGAAAAACACATATCATGTGGTAAATAAAAATATAGCTCCAAGTAAAGTTACCGATGAACGAAGCCGAAAGAGGGGATGCCATCCGGGGCATCCCCAAGCTTAGGCTTTTGGTTGTCCTTGAATATTACCTTGGGGTGCCTTGGGCATCCCCAAGCTTAGGCTCTTGCCACTCGTTATTCCATAGTCCATCGAATCTTTACCCAAAACTTGAAAACTTCACAACACAAAACTTAACAGAAAACTCGTAAGCTCCGTTAGAACACCACTACAAGGTACTGTATTGAACTCATTCTTTTTTTATATTGGTGTTGAACCTACTGTATTGCAACTTCTCTATGGTTTATAAACTCTTTTACTAGCCAAAGATTCATCAAAATAAGTAAACAATACATGAAAAACAGAATCTGTCAAAAACAGAACAGTCTGTAGTAATCTGTAACTAACACAAACTTATAACAGAATCTGTCAAAACAAAACAGAATCTGTCAAACTAGTTCAGCGAAGAGATGGTGATACAAGTGCAATATGGATAGTAGATAATAGTTTTTGTAATCTGAAAATATAAAAACATTAAGGTAACTAATGATAAAAGTTAGTGTAAACGGTATTGCAATGCGTTGAAACAAGGCCTAGGGTTCATACTTTCACTAGTGCAAGTTCTCGTAGGGTATGAAACCACCTCAAAGTTATCCTTTCTGATCGATCTATTCAAGAGTCCGTAGTAAAATAACACGAAACTATTCGTTCCGTTCAATCTATCATAGAGTTCGTACTAGAATAACACCTTAAGACACAAATCAACCAAAACCCTAATGTCACCTAGATACTCCAATGTCACCTCAAGTATCCATGGGTATGATTATACGATATGCATCACACAATCTCAGATTCATCAATTCAACCAACACAAAGAACTTCAAAGAGTGCCCCAAAGTTTCTACCGAAGGGTCAAGACGAAAACGTGTGCAAACCCCTATGGATAGGTTCATGGGCGGAACCCGCAAGTTGATCACCAAAACATACATCAAGTGGATCAATAGAATACCCCATTGTCACCACGGGTATCCTACGCAAGACATACATCAAGTGTTCTCAAGTCCTTAAAGACTCAATCCGATAAGATAACTTCAAAGGGAAAACTCAATCCATTACAAGAGAGCAGAGGGGGAGAAACATCATAAGATCCAACTATAATAGCAAAAAGCTCGCGATACATCAAGATCGTATCACCTCAAGAACACGAGAGAGAGAGAGAGAGAGAGAGAGATCAAACACATAGATACTGGTACATACCCTCAGCCCCGAGGAAGAACTACTCCCTCCTCGTCATGGAGAGCACTGGGATGATGAAGATGGCCATCGGAGAGGGATTTGCCCTCCGGCAGGGTGCCGGGACGGGTCTAGATTGGTTTTCGGTGGCTACGGAGGCTTCTGGCACTGGAACTCCCGATCTATTGTGCTCCCCGATGTTTTTAGGGTATATGGGTATATATGGGAGGAAGAAGTACGTCGGTGGAACTCTGGGCTGTCCATGAGGCAGGGGGCGCGCCCAGGGGGGTGGGCGCGCCCCCCACCCTCGTGGGCAGCCCGGGACTCTCCTGGTCCATCTCCAATACTCCGTGGGCTTCTTCTGGTCCGAAAATAAGTTCCGTGAAGTTTCAAGTCAATTGGACTCCGTTTGATTTTCCTTTTCTGCGATACTCTAAAACAAGGGAAAAAATAGAAACTGGCACTGGGCTCTGGTTTAATAGCTTAGTCCCAAAAATAATATAAAAGTGTATAATAAAGCCCATAAACATCCTAAACAGATAATATAATAGCATGGAACAATCAAAATTTATAGATACGTTGGAGACGTATCAGCGCTGCTTTGGGCGGCTGGAGCAAGAAGACCAGAGGTTGAAGAAGCACTATGGCCGTTGGATGGACATCGTATGGTCACTGGAGCTAGAATCGTTCATATTGACTCAGTTGACAAAGCCCTCTGTCCCCATCAACTTAGTAGGCCCACAAGTCAGCCACCCACTATGTTGGGTCCCAGCTAGCAGGGGGTCTTCATTTTTTTGTGCGTAATAAGGAGGCGGTTCCTTGTGTGTGAAGATATAGCTGGTGGGTCCGAGCTGTCAGCGGTGGTAACGTTTTTTCGCGAAATACAGAGGCCCTTTCGGTGGGTCCCAGATGTCAGGTGGAGGAATCAATATTTTGCGCGTAATAAGGAGACATTTCCTTGCGTGCGGCCATGGACCTAGCTGTCGGCCTCTCCACGTACAGTCCACTTCAGATGCATGTCGGTCGTTGACCACATTGACCAAGCCACGCTGAGAGCACTAGGGCAGTGGATGACGACGAGGCCTAGGAAGGGAACAACATGGAGACAGGGAAGACTCGGCAGTTGTTTCCCACGCGGAGGAGTACGAGGGTTTACTGGTTCGTCTACCGTCCCCCGAGAATAACAGCAGGTGTGGGTGAGTAGAGGGATGGCTAGGCCAGCGATGGGAGTACGGTGGGGTGGTGAGGCATGCGCGGAAGCATAGCCGGCCGCGGGAGGAGGGAGCAGGCAGTCCCGCCGGCGCTTGTTTGAGCGGTTGGAGCAGGAAAAGCAGAGATTGAAGAAGCACGACAGCCGTTGGATGGACATCCAACAGTCACTGCTCTCGTGTGCATTATTTCTAATAATGTACAACCCATTTGCTAATTCTTAAGAATTTTTTGGAGCCCATCTTCTTTTGTTAGCATTACACCCCATATTGTGGCCACGGTTAAAAAGTATACGCAATTTTGCATATTTAGGTGCGGACAACAATTTTTAATCCCAAAATATCGATTCACATTCAGACTATTTTGAAAAATAATTTATATAAATATAAAATCCTAATAATTGTCCACGCGTAAAAATTAATGGAATTTAAAATGTTGTAATGAAAAAAATTGAAACTAATTCCCGGTTTGATGTGTTTTAAAAATGTACAGCCCATTTCTGGGCAAACCGAATGAAACTCTCCTCGTCTTGAAAGATTTGCAGCCCAGCAGGGCTGATAAGGCAAGTAGGCCTCGTTTGGGTATTTCTTTAAAAAAATAGAACTGGGCTAGCCATTTTTAGCAAAAAAAAAAAACACAACTGGGCTCATGATGTGGTAAACATAAATAAAACCCTGGCTAGACGGGCCATAGCCCCCGCACAGCCCCGTTGTTACCCTGATCCGTTGCTAAAACTAGTATGAATAACAATTGCTTGCTCCTCAAAAAAAACTGCGCGACCTGCTGGGTCCCTGGTGTCAGCCGCTCATAGTGTAATTCTCTTGTTTATTGACTACGTTGACAATGGCGTGAGCCCCATATGTCCAACCATTAGGAGGAACCATATTTTTGGGCTTGTAATATAGAGGCACTTGCTTGCGTACTGCCATGACACTGGTGGGTCCCTACTGTCATCCTCTCCACGTACAGTCATCTCCTTGTTCCTCTCGATTGTTGACGACGTTGACAACGCGAGAGGGCGGCGCACCATGCACGGCGAGTGAACCAAGGCCGCAAGGCGGAGGACGACGGCGAGGCCTCGGACGGAACAAACAGGAGCCATGGAAGATGCGCTGGTCCAGCCGTAGGCAGAGGGGAGTATGACGGTTGAATGGTTCGGGTGCGGGTGCGTGTTGGGGCTGACGTCACCGGAGAATAACAGGACGTGTGGGGGAATAGAGGGGGGGACTGGCCAATGTTGGAGGGTACATATGGTAGGGCGGCGGAGGCAGCCAGCCATGGGAGGCGGGAGCAGGCGGAGCCGATGGGGTGGTTTGGTTTGGGTGGCTGGAGGAAGAAGAAGACAAGAGATAAAAGATACACGACAGATGTTGGATGTCAATCCACCTTGGATAGGCTATTTCCTTGCGGGTCCCAAATATCAGAATCCAAATCTGTCACGGTCATGCAGCCTTTCCTATGAAAATTTATAGCCCATTTGATGCGCTAGTTCGAAATAAGTTTGTCAGTGCTGGTGGGGGCTAATCACTTGGCTTCTGTAATGCACAGTGAGCTCAAGCAACCGGCGAGAGTGATGTTATTTCCCTTGGTTGAGATTTGTTAGTTGTTACAATATTTCACTCTAAATTAAACGAATGGCAACCCATTTGCCTTGCTTCAAAGAAAATATGACAGTCATAGGCGAGTTGAAAAGGGCAAGAACATCTAACTCCAGCTTACAAACTATACAAAAGCACAAGGGTTAATTGTTCATCAGGTTTACAAAAAAACCTAGGTTGAAAAGGGCAACGACATCTAACTCCAGCACAGTTTTCGATAGTCACAGTTAAATGGATCGGTCAGGTCCATAGAATGAACATCCTGGGTCATAAAAATTACTGGATTATGACCATAATATGTTGTAAATAGAAGCCTGACACGTTCAAAACCATGCTGCTGATAAACTTAAGCCCGATGGACAATAGTAACCTCGCATTCAGCAGGAAGAATGTGACAAATCTAGTGTTTGCACGGTTGGCAACATATCATTCTAGCGTTATTGTCTTGAATCGAATCTCATGAGAAGTGAGAAAATCCCGATGCTTACGAATCCACCGATTGGTTATAACTTTCTTACCCCGTCATGTTGCCTAAATAGACATGAAGATTGAAAACAGTTAAGGTCTAAAAAAAGAGTGTTGAAAGAGCAATAGCTGAACGGATAATTATAGTACACTATATGCGGGCTTCCAATGTGCGTGAAATTATCACCTTTATATACAACTTCCCCAGACATGGAAAGCATTGCAGCAAGCCAATAATCTTGTTCAGATCAAAACTATTCATTTGGATATATAAGATCTTGATAGAATCCAGCACCATTGATAGGCCATCCATGGAGAAACTCTTCATTGAGCATAGAACATAATATTAGTACAAAATGTGTACTCCAAGATGACATATAACTTATGCGCAAAATTTTAAAATGCAGCTTATGGTTACAAGTGTAGATGATAATATAAAGTACCTGAAGAACTGTGGAGCCAAACACCATATTGAAATGAGCACAGAGATCATGTATTACACCCACGGTCTCCAGTTTAGGCGCAGAGAGGATGGTTATTTGCAACGGTGAATAACTAGAATCAAGGATCAACCTTTGAAGTGAAGGGGCATCTTGGATGATGAGCTGCCTTCCGTCAAAAGAAATTCCAATTCTTACAAGGTTAGGCGACTTTATTTGGAGACAACCGATTCTAACTGTGAAAACAAGCACCAAGCACTCCAGGGCAGGGCAAGTGGAGTGGATGATGTTGTGCAATGAGGCCTCCAATATACGAACCCGCACAAGTGAAAGTTTCTTGAGAAATGTGAGTCGAAGGTTTAGTACCAAATTGTCTGGTAGGTCGCACAACACAAAGGTGGCGGTGTGGAGAGAGGACGAAAACCGCGAGATGGACATCGGTGCTGAGGGCACAGGTAGATGGCGTTTGGTATCTGGTAGGTGATTTCCAGGGGAATAGTAGAACTCAAGTAGTTGTAGTTCTGTGAATTCAGGGGATTTCAGCCAGGCATCCACTGTGTAGGGCATGGTTTGCTTGCTCAGGTAGCATGACGGGATGCAGAGGCTTTGAACGGAGCCCTGGTGGGAGGAGATGATGGATCTGGGGGTTTCAAAATCATTGAAGAGAGATGGCTGACGACAGTCGAGATTAAGGGGCACGGCGCGCCATAGAGGGCGCCACCGAATTAAGAGGACTTGGGTGCGGCAACAATCCTTAGTGGGGAGAGGCGAGATGACCTCCCCAAGGACGACATCCGGGATCGCTGATGCGGTCCACCCGAGATTCTACGGGTTCCTGGGATCCGGTGGGGGCGGGGTCGCTGCTTCTCCCTGCGCTGCCGGGTGCAGGATCTACAACAGGCGTCGCCACTGGTGGGAGCCTCATCTTCTTGGCGCTCGGGTCAGCCGACTCCATTTTCCTCGAGGGCATCGCGTTCACGGATTTGAGCAAAGTAACGAATGATGAGCCTAGTTGTAGTGCGAGTGAAGAAGAATGGGAGCTGGGTTTTTTCTGTAGTAGTGAGGAAGAAGGGGAGCTGGAGTTTTCTGTAGGAGTGAGGTGAGGAATTTGGGGGTACGAGTGGAGCGAGCTGACGTGATGTGGGTGGGAGTGAGGAGGAAGAAGAACACCCAGGTTTTTTTGGCGGGGCAGTGTGCTGGGTGTGGGTAGCGCCTCTGATTCAGTAAATATATGGACTTTTGAATTGATTTTACTATTTACTAGGGTGGATGGGCTGTTTTGTCTTGGGCCTAGAGAAACAATTACTACTAGTATAGTGAAGACACTCTACAGCTACCCAAACAAACAATTACTACTAGTACAGTGGATACAATACCGCTTCTGGCTCCTCCTAGGTCATCGAAACGTCTCCCTCTACTAAATGTCGTTATACTTTTGTTCGCCGACATGCGGGCCATGCAGCGCGCGGGCCCAAATGCCATCCACCAAATTAGAAGGCAGTATGCAGGCAGAGAGTCACCCCGGTCGTAGCACGGCAGTAACGAGCCGTCGTATCACAAAACCCCACCTCCCCGCAGTCTAAGTTTGACGGACGAAGCAACCATCATTTCACTCTTCGCTGAATCCCCTTCTCCCTCACCGTCTTCAAGAAAGGCAACACTCGCATCTGCCACTATTCTTCTCTCCCAACGAAGGGAAGGTAAGTGGATCCGTGATGTTGGTATATTTTTGTTCAGAGAAAAAAAGAACTTTTGCGAAGCATTAACTGATCCTCACTCACTTTTTTGTTTCATTGTCATTGCGATTGTGTTTTCCTTTCGGTGGTCTCCTAGTATTCGTCAGTTTCATGATGGACCAAGGAGAACTAGGCAAAGATCTTCCGATATTGGAGCAGACGCGGGAGGCTGATCCCCACGAGACAGAGAGCTCCAAGAAGATGGAGGCAGCCACCGAGCCGACCCCAGACACGCTCACGACCACTACTGAGATGGTCAACGCCCAGTTTGAGGTTACAGCCCCCGTGGCACTGCACGAGCAGTTTTCCACCTTCGAGGATGTGTCCTCCCCCCTGCTGAGCTGCCCAAGGTGATTTTCTTCTTTGCCAATCTCGATTGTGGTTTTTCATCTAAGTATGTGGTGATGAATAATGCAAAATCTTATTAGCTTTGATGCCATGCTATACATAGTGGTTTAAATAACTTGTGTTTCTTATATTGGAAAGTAACTCATAATTTGTTTCTGTTTCTATTAGAGCCCTGATGCAGACAAGGATTGTGTGGTTGTACATGTCACTCGCTATGAGGCGGACGACCTGAATATACGCACTGGGAAAACGAAGTTCTTAGGCTGTTGGATCCTGGAAGCCATTTGCGGTTATACCAATGAAGAGTTGTATTCCAGCCTCACTGTTGTCAGGCGTGTTCTCCAGGGTGTACTAAAGCACAAGAAGTTCAAAGCTACTCCTTCGTTTGTGAGGCATACTGTTCTTGTCAAGCTTACGCAGGAAGACGACGTGGCATGCCTCCACAAACAAGTTTATGAGTCGCAAGGCCACAAGGTTGTCTTCATGAAGGTTCATAGGATCGAGCTGCTGCCGAACGTCCCCGATGATGTTCATGGAAAGGTCCGTATTGTGTCCAGCCCAAATTAGATTGAGGCATGAAATAGTTGCCCCAACTAGTACTTAATAGTAGTTTGGATTGTGTCTAATTCTCCGAACCTGGCCTGTTATCGATCCCTCTGGGCTAGTACTCTGTTTGAATCCGTCTATGAGAACTGCTGCTACTTTTGTGTGTCGTGAATCATGTGAGAACCATCGTAATTGTTGCCGAAACAGATGCGTCCTCACTAGTTTTTTCATGAATATGGCATGGTAATGTTGGGGAATGTAGCAGAAATTCAAAATTTTCCTACGTGTCACCAAGATCTATCTATGGAGAGACCAGCAACGAGTAGAAAGAGAGTGCATCTACATACCCTTGTAGATCGCTAAGCGGAAGCGTTCAAGTGAACGGGGTTGATGGAGTCGTACTCGTCGTGATTCAAATCACCGATGATCCTAGTGCCGAACGGACGGCACCTCCGCGTTCAACACACGTACAGCCCGGTGACGTCTCCCACGCCTTGATCCAGCAAGGAGAGAGGGAGAGGTTGAGGAAGACTCCATCCAACAGCAGCACAACGGCGTGGTGGTGGTGGAGGAGCGTGGAATCCAGCAGGGCTTCGCCAAGCACCATGGGAGAGGAGGAGTAGGGAGAGAGGTAGGGCTGTGCCAGAACTTCGTGTATAGCTCCCATGTGCCTCCCCACTATATATAGGGGTGGAGGGGTTGGTTTCTTGCCCTCCAAGTCCATTGGGGCGTTGGCCAAGGTGGGAGGAAAGAAATCTCATTATTTCCTTCCCCACCGATTGTTATCCCCCCTTTTTAGGGATCTTGATCTTATCCCTTCGGGATATGATCTTATTCCTTCTAAGGGGGGATCTTGGTGCGCCTTGACCAGGGGTGTGGGGCCTTGCCCCCACTACCCACGTCCATGTGGGTCCCCCCATGCAGGTGGGCCCCACTCCGGAACCTTCTAGAACCTTCCCGGTACAATACCGAAAAATCCCAAACATTTTCCGGTGGCCAAAATAGGACTTCCCATATATAAATCTTTACCTCCGGACCATTCCGGAACTCCTCGTGACGTCCGGGATCTCATCCGGGACTCTGAACAACATTCGGTAACCACATACAAACTTCCTTTATAACCCTAGCGTCATCGAACCTTAAGTGTGTAGACCCTACGGGTTCGGGAGACATGTAGACATAACCGAGACGTTCTCCGGTCAATAACCAACAGCGGGATCTGGATACCCATGATGGCTCCCACATGTTCCACGATGATCTCATCGGATGAACCACGATGTCAAGGACTTAATCAATCCCGTATTCAATTCCCTTTGTCTATCGGTATGTTACTTGCCCGAGATTCGATCGTCGGTATCCAATACCTTGTTCAATCTCGTTACCGGCAAGTCACTTTACTCGTTCCGTAACACATCATCCCGTGATCAACTCCTTGGTCACATTGCGCATATGATGATGTCCTACCGAGTGGGCCCAGAGATACCTCTCCGTTTACACGGAGTGACAAATCCCAGTCTCGATCCGCATAAAACAATAGATACTTTCGGAGATACTTGTAGTGCACCTTTATAGTCACCCAGTTACGTTGTGACGTTTGATACACCCAAAGCACTCCTACGGTATCCAGGAGTTACACGCTCCCATGGTCAAAGGAAGAGATACTTGACATTGGCAAAGCTCTAGCAAACGAACTACACGATCTTTGTGCTAGGCTTAGGATTGGGTCTTGTCCATCACATCATTCTCCTAATGATGTGATCCCGTTATCAACGACATCCAATGTCCATAGCCAGGAAACCATGACTATCTGTTGATCACAACGAGCTAGTCACTAGAGGCTCACTAGGGACATATTGTGGTCTATGTATTCACACGTGTATTACGATTTCCGGATAATACAGTTATAGCATGAATAAAAGACAATTATCATGAACAAGGAAATATAATAATAACACTTTTATTATTGCCTCTAGGGCATATTTCCAACAGTCTCCCACTTGCACTAGAGTCAATAATCTAGTTCACATCGATATGTGATTAACACTCAAGGTCACATCCCCATGTGACTTACACCCAAAGAGTTTACTAGAGTCAATAATCTAGTTCACATTTACCATGTGATTAACACTCGATGAGTTCTGGGTTTGATCATGTTATGCTTGTGAGAGAGGTTATAGTCAACGGGTCTGAACCTTTTAGATCCGTGTGTGCTTTACAAATCTCTATGTCATCTCCTAGATGTAGCTACCACGCTTTATTTGGAGCTATTCCAAATAACTGTTCTACTTGGAGCTATACTAAAAGTTGCTCCATTATACGTATCCGGTATTTCTACTCAGAGCTATCCGGATAGGTGTTAAGCTTGCATCGACATAACTCTTTACGTCGAACTCTTTATCACCTCCATAATCGAGAAAATTCCTTAGTCCACTAGTTACTAAGGATAACTTTGACCGCTGTCCTATGATCCATTCTTGGATCACTCTTGTACCCCTTGACTGACTCATGGCAAGGCACACTACAGGTGCGGTACACAGCATAGCATACTGTAGAGAGCCTATGATAAAAGCATAGGGGACGACCTTCGTCCTTTCTCTCTATTCTGCCGTGGTCGAGATTTTAAGTCTTAACTTCATACCTTACATCTCAGGCAAGAATTCCTTTTTTGACTGGTCCATCTTGAACACCTTCAAGATCATGTCAAGGTATGTGCTCATTTGAAAGTATTATTAAGCATTTTGATCTATCCTTATAGATCTTGATGCTCAATGTTCAAGTAGCTTAATCCAGGCTTTCCATTGAAAAACACTTTCAAAATAACCCTATATGCTTTCCAGAAATTCTACGTCATTTCTGATCAACAATATGTCAACAACATATACTCATCAAAAATTCTATAGTGCTCCCACTCACTTCTTTGGAAATACAAGTTTCTCATAAACTTTGTACAAACCCAAAATCTTTGATCATCATCAAAGCATACATTCCAACTCCGAGATGCTCACTCCAGTCCTTAGAAGGATTGCTGGAGCTTTGCATACTTATTAGCATCTTTCGGGATTGACAAAACCTTCCGGTTGTATCACATACAACCTTTCCTCAAGAAAATCGTCGAGGAAACAATGTTTTGACATCCTATCTGCAAGATTTCATAAATAATGCAGTAATCGCTAATATAATTCCAACAGACTCTTAGCATCGCTACGAGTGAGAAAATCTCATCGTAGTCAACTCCTTGAACTTGTCGGAAAACATCTTAACGACAAGTCGAGCTTTCTTAATGGTAATTCTTACCATCATTGTCTGTCTTCCTTTTAAAATCCATCCGTACTCATTTGCCTTACGACCATCGAGCCGTTCTGCCAAAGTCTTCACTTTGTTTTCATACATGGATCCTCTCTCAGATTTTATGGCCTCAAGCCATTTATCAGAATCCGGGCCCACCATCGCTTCTCCATAGCTCGTAGGCTCATTGTTGTCTAGCAACATGACTTCCAAGATAGGATTACGTACCACTCTCAAGTAGTACGCATCCTTGTCATCCTACGAGGTTTGGGAGTGACTTGATCTGAAGTTTCATGATCACTATCATAAGCTTCCACTTCAATTGGTGTAGGTGCCATGGGAACAACTTCCTGTGCCCTGCTACACACTGGTTGAAGTGATGGTTCAATAACCTCATCAAGTCTCCACCATCCTCCCACTCAATTCTTTCGAGAGAAACCTTTCCTCGAGAAAGGACCTGATTCAAGAAACAATCCTTTATTGCTTTTGGATCTGAGACAGGAGGTATACCCAACTATTTTGGGTGTCCTATGAAGATGCATTTATCCGCTTTGGGTTCTAGCTTATCAGCCTGAAACTTTTTCACATAAGCGTCGTAGCCCCAAACTTTTAAGAAACGACAACTTAGGTTTCTCTAAACCATAATTCATACGGTGTCATCTCAACGGAATTACGTGGTGCCCTATTTAAAGTGAATGTGGTTGTCTCTAATGCCTAACCCATGAACGATAGTGGTAATACGATAAGAGACATCATGGTATGCATCATATCCAATAGGGTGCAGTTATGATGTTCGGACACACCATCACACTATGGTGTTCCAGGCGGTATTAATTGCGAAACAATTTCCACAATGTCTTAATTGTGTGCCAAAACTCGTAACTCAGATACTCATCTCTATGATCTTATCATAGACATTTTATCCTCTTGTCATGATGATCTTCAACTTTACTCTGAAATTACTTGAACCATTCAATAATTCAGACTTGTGTTTCATCAAGTAAATATATTCAACATCTACTTGAATCATCTGTGAAGTAAGAACATAATGCTATTCACTGCATGCCTCAGCACTCATTGGACTACACACATCAAAATGTGTTACTTCCAACAAGTTGCTATCTTGTTCCATCTTACTGAAACCGAGGCTTTTCAGTCATCTTGCCCATGTGGTATGATTTGCATATCTCAAGTGATTCAAAATCAAGTGAGTTCAAACGGTCCATTTGCATGGAGTTTCTTCATGCATATATACCAATAGACATGGTTCACATGTCTCAAACTTTTCAAAAAATGAGTGAGTCCAAAGATCCATCAACATGGAGCTTCTTCATGCGTTTTATACGATTATGACTTACATGGCAGTGCCACAAGTAAGTGGTACTATCATTACTATCTTATATCTTTTGGCATGAAAATGTGTATCACTACGACCGAGATTCAATAAACCATTCCTTTAGGTGCAAGACCATTGAAGGTATTATTCAAAAATAGAGTAACCATTATTCTCCTTAAATGAATAACCGTATTGCGATAGACATAATCCAATCATGTCTATGCTCAACGCAAACACCAATCTCGGTGGTAGAGGGAGCGTGCGATGCTTGATCATATCAACCTTGGAAACACTTCCAACATATATCGTCAGCTCACCTTTAGCTAGTCTCTGTTTATTCCGTAGCTTTTATTTCGAGTTACTAACACTTAGCAACCGAACCGGTATCCAATACCCTGGTGCTACTAGGAGTACTAGTAAAGTACACATTAACATAATGTATATCCAATATACTTCTATCGACCTTGCCAGCCTTCTCATCTACCAAGTATCTAGGGTAATGCTGCTCCAGTGGTTGTTCCCCTTATTACAGAAGCACTTAGTCTCGGGTTTGGGTTCAACCTTGGGTTTCTTCACTAGAGCAGCAGCTGAATTGCCGTTTCATGAAGTATCCCTTTGTTCCCTTGCCCTTCTTGAAACTAGTGGTTTCACCAACCATCAACAATTGATGCTCCTTCTTGATTTCTACTTTTGCGGTGTCAAACATCATGAATATTTCAAGGATCATCATATCTATCCCTGATATGTTATAGTTAATCACGAAGCTCTAGCAGCTTGGTGGCAATGACTTTGGGGAAACATCACTATCTCATCTGTAGGATCAACTCCCACTCGATTCAAGTGATTGTTGTGCTCAGACAATCTGAGCACAAGCTCAACGATTGAGCTTTTCTCCCTTAGTTTGCAGGCTAAGAAAATCGTCGGAGGTCTTATACCTCTTGACGTGGGCACGAGCCTGAAATCCCAATTTCAGCCCTCGAAACATCTCATATGTTCCGCGACGTTTCGAAAACGTCTTTGGTGCCTCTACTTAAACCATTTAATTGAACTATCACGTAGTTATCAAAACGTGTATGTCCGATGTTTGCAACATCGACAAATGACGTTGGGGTTCAGCACACTGAGCGGTGCATTAAGGACATAAGCTTTCTACTGATCGCATAATCGCTACTATCAACTTTCAACTATATTTTCTCTAGGAACATATCTAAACAGTGGAACTAAAGCGCGAGCTTACGACATAATTTGCAAAAGGTCTTTTGACTATGTTCAGGATAATTAAGTTCATCTTATGAACTCCCACTTAGATAGACATCCCTCTGGTCATCTAAGTGATCACATGATCCGAGTCAACTAGGTCGTGTCCGATCATCACGTGAGACGGACTAGTCATCATCGGTGAACATCTTCATGTTGATCGTATCTACCATACGACTCATGCTCGACCTTTCGGTCTCCGTGTTCCGAGGCCATGTCTGCACATGCTAGGCTCGTCAAGTTAACCCTAAGTGTTTTCGCTGTGTAAAACTGTCTTACACCCGTTGTATGTGAACATAAGAATCCATCACACCCGATCATCACGTGGTGCTTAGAAGCGACGAACTGTAGCAACGGTGCATAGTTAGGGGAGAACACTTCTTGAAATTTTGTAAGGGATCATCTTATTTACTACCGTCGTCCTAAGCAAACAAGATGCATAAACATGATAAACATCACATGCAATCAAATAGTGACATGATATGGCCAATATCATTTTGCTCCTTTTGATCTTCATCTTCGGGGCTCCATGATCATCATCGTCACCGGCACGACACCATGATCTCCATCATCATGATCTCCATCATCGTGTCTTCATGAAGTTGTCACGCCAACGAGTACTTCTACTTCTATGACTAACGCGTTTAGCAATAAAGTAAAGTAGTTTACATGGCGTTCTTCAATGATACGCAGGTCATACAATAAATAAAGACAACTCCTATGGCTCCTGCTGGTTGTCATACTCATCGACATGCAAGTCGTGAATCCTATTACAAGAACATGATCAATCTCATACATCACATATCATTCATCACATTCTTCTTGGCCATATCACATCACATAGCATACCCTGCAAAAACAAGTTAGACGTCCTCTAATTGTTGTTGCATGTTTTACGTGGCTGCTATGGGTTTCTAGCAAGAACGTTTCTTACCTACGCAAGACCACAACGTGATATGCCAATTGCTATTTACCCTTCATAAGGACCCTTTTCATCGAATCCGTTCCGACTAAAGTGGGAGAGACTGGCACCCGCTAGCCACCTTATGCACCAAGTGCATGTCAATCGGTGGAACCTGTCTCACGTAAGAGTACGTGTAAGGTCGGTCCGGGCCGCTTCATCCCACAATACCGTCGAAACAAGATTGGACTAGTAACGGTAAGCATATTGAACAACATCAACGCCCACAACTACTTTGTGTTCTACTCGTGCAAAGAATCTACGCAATAGACCTAGCTCATGATGCCACTGTTGGGTAACGTAGCAGAAATTCAAAATTTTCCTACGTGTCACCAAGATCTATCTATGGAGAGACCAGCAACGAGTAGAAAGAGAGTGCATCTACATACCCTTGTAGATCGCTAAGCGGAAGCATTCAAGTGAACGGGGTTGATGGAGTCGTACTCGTCGTGATTCAAATCACTGATGATCCTAGTGCCGAACGGACGGCACCTCCGCGTTCAACACACGTACAGCCCGGTGACGTCTCCCACGCCTTGATCCAGCAAGGAGAGAGGGAGAGGTTGAGGAAGACTCCATCCAACAGCAGCACAACGGCGTGGTGGTGGTGGAGGAGCGTGGCAATCCAGCAGGGCTTCGCCAAGCACCATGGGAGAGGAGGAGTAGGGAGAGAGGTAGGGCTGTGCCAGAACTTCGTGTATAGCTCCCATGCGCCTCCCCACTATATATAGGGGTGGAGGGGCTGGTTTCTTGCCCTCCAAGTCCATTGGGGCGTTGGCCAAGGTGGGAGGAAAGAAATCTCATTATTTCCTTCCCCACCGATTGTTATCCCCCCTTTTTAGGGATCTTGATCTTATCCCTTCGGGATATGATCTTATTCCTTCTAAGGGGGGATCTTGGTGCGCCTTGACCAGGGGTGTGGGGCCTTGCCCCCACTACCCACTTCCATGTGGGTCCCCCATGCAGGTGGGCCCCACTCCGGAACCTTCTAGAACCTTCCCGGTACAATACCGAAAAATCCCGAACATTTTCCGGTGGCCAAAATAGGACTTCCCATATATAAATCTTTACCTCCGGACCATTCCGGAACTCCTCGTGACGTCCGGGATCTCATCCGGGACTCCAAACAACATTCGGTAACCACATACAAACTTCCTTTATAACCCTAGCGTCATCGAACCTTAAGTGTGTAGACCCTACGGGTTCGGGAGACATGTAGACATAACCGAGACGTTCTCCGGTCAATAACCAACAGCGGGATCTGGATACCCATGATGGCTCCCACATGTTCCACGATGATCTCATCGGATGAACCACGATGTCAAGGACTTAATCAATCCCGTATTCAATTCCCTTTGTCTATCGGTATGTTACTTGCCCGAGATTCGATCGTCGGTATCCAATACCTTGTTCAATCTCGTTACCGGCAAGTCACTTTACTCGTTCCGTAACACATCATCCCGTGATCAACTCCTTGGTCACATTGCGCATATGATGATGTCCTACCGAGTGGGCCCAGAGATACCTCTCCGTTTACACGGAGTGACAAATCCCAGTCTCGATCCGCATAAAACAATAGATACTTTCGGAGATACCTGTAGTGCACCTTTATAGTCACCCAGTTACGTTGTGATGTTTGATACACCCAAAGCACTCCTACGGTATCCAGGAGTTACACGCTCTCATGGTCAAAGGAAGAGATACTTGACATTGGCAAAGCTCTAGCAAACGAACTACACGATCTTTGTGCTTGGCTTAGGATTGGGTCTTGTCCATCACATCATTCTCCTAATGATGTGATCCCGTTATCAACGACATCCAATGTCCATAGCCAGGAAACCATGACCATCTGTTGATCACAACGAGCTAGTCAACTAGAGGCTCACTAGGGACATATTGTGGTCTATGTATTCACACGTCTATTACGATTTCCGGATAATACAATTATAGCATGAATAAAAGACAATTATCATGAACAAGGAAATATAATAATAACACTTTTATTATTGCCTCTAGGGCATATTTCCAACAGGTAAGACATAAGTTGTCACGGTTTATCATACAAGTAGTGTGTGTTTTGATGAAATAGAGTACTCGTTCGAGAACTATGCGCCGACGTATACATAAGTACTTGTAAACACTGTTGGTGCTACCCCACTTGTAAGAAGTTGTGCAAAACACGACACATTGGCTCAGCTCGCTTCAACACTAGGCTATCGACCAGCTAACAATTAACAATCTGTTGTCTGACATATAAGCAACTATGTATCATGTTACAGTGGTTCATGTGGTTAATTGAGGCCACAATGTAAATTCCAAACGTTCACACGCTAGTCCAGCGTTCATGTGGAACACTCACATTAAACTCAGCTTCATAAAAAACTTGAAAAGCATAAGTTAAGCAATTTTATACATCTCAATGATTCATAGAACATAACAAACATACACTAGTTCACAACAAAAGACAAAGTTGTGAGAAGGTTTACAAATCGGGAAAAAAACAAGCAAGGCTTCTCTGAGCAAAGGGCCTCCTGGCAGGCTTAAATTTCCTGGAGTTCACTCTGGTTTTTTCTTGTTGCCACCATCCAGGGTTAGGTTCTCCCATTCCAGAATAACCAATTATAAGTGTGTTCTCAGCTGGAATGCTGAACTGAACCATGTAGTGTACTGACCAGGTGAAATTCTTGTGCATTCCACTAAATTTAAGCACCACTATTTGCAGAAATAAGCAGACCACAATGCCTCTTGTCCACGCACCTATCCAAAAAACCACCGTGCAGCCGTGCCAGCTAGTCCTCGGTCCATGGAGGAACTGGTAGAAAGTGCATTCCGGACTAGGATGCAGTTGTTTTCGCTCGTCCCTACACTACAATCAGGAAGTAAAACGTATGACTCAACATCTTTTATATTGCGTTGGTCATTCTACCTAGTAACTACCAATGTAGGAATACCTGGAAGACGGGTGGTTAGACGACGGCAACGAGGGATAGCCATCTCATTTTGTGCAGTTCTACTAAAACTGAGGTGTGTGCTTTTGATTGCGTGGGTAGAAATGATACGGAGACAGACATCCCGACAAGATATGGAGACAGACATCCCTGTTTGCACAAATACGAAATATGGTTATTTAAACAGTGACATATATTTGGAGTGGCATATGATTAACAGCAGCATCTATTGTGTTATAATTGGCACTAGATTGACAGTATGAAAGTGTCCTTAAGTAAGTAGCATCACATCACATCAACACTTCCACTAGATTAACATGCAGAACAATAGCATTAGTATTACTGTCATGAGAGTAGCACATGGTCAGTAAATGTGCAATCAAATTTGTGCAGTTCCACTTGGGTGAAGCAATGTTAACGGTGTGAGATTTAAGCGTAACTGCAAAAACACAATTCATGGGAAATAAAGCAAGACGGAAGCACTTTATAAAAAGGTGGTGGCATTGCTTCAATTTATCGACGGCACTAGACCATTACTTATAGTGACATTAGGTGGCATTGCTTAATGTTTCATGTGATTTTACATTAACGGTAACGATATGGGCGTAGGGACAAAAGGGGCATAAAGTGGTGAGGCAGATGTGGTTGCCGAGAGCGGCAAACACTTAGGCAGCATGTCTGCATTTGTCCCATTTTTATCTCCTGGGTGACATTTTCCTATGTGAGCACATGAAATCTAGACCTGCTCATTCTAATTTGCGTTGTCCCCCAACACCGTCATTTTCTTTCCTTTTTCAACCAAGAGATAGGTCCACTTCCCCCCACCCTTCGCCATCCATCACGCTTTCTTCGTATTTTCAACCAAGAGACCGGTTGGGTAGCCAGTATCTACTACTTTCCCCCATTTCCTCTTAGAACCAAGTCCTAGATTCATGCTACAACTTTCCCACTTTCTTCCCTGTTTGATCCAACTCTTAGAGTCAACTGTATGAACTAGCTTTACCTCTAATAATAGTAAAAGTCTAGGTGGATTTGGAACAGCAAACAGAAGTAGAAAAGATCCACACGAAGCCAAGTGGGGAACTGGGGCAGTAGAGCAAGGCAGGTTTCGAAGGAATATATACCTGAGGGTCGTCGGCATCTGGCAAAGACGGCGTCGGGAGGCTGCATCTTGTCCACAATACCGCAGGGAGGAAGAAGGGGTCGGAGGCCCTCCCGAGCCGGCGCTCTCTCGGAGAGAACGGCACAACCGCCGATCAGGACGCGCGGGCAGCCGTTGGTCTCCTCCCTCGCCGCCGACGACAGCGTGAACGATGCACCTACACTCCTGCCCCGGTCGAGGTTGTCCGTCCGGATTTGTGACCAGCCGTGAGCTGAGAGAGAGTGTGGCCACCTATGTCTTGCTTAGATCTGGAGAGCATGAGAGAGTGAACGAGAGGAACCCTAGTAAAGCAAGCGCTAAGGCTCCTGCTTATATATATAGTGGAGTGATTTTGTTGTACCAGCTTCAAAAAATGCGCTCCTACGTGTACCCGCAAGTGGGTGTGAGAGAAATAGTGCGTGCGTGCACCACTTCTCTTCATGAGAGTAAAATATACTATGCCCAAAGAACGTTCACCACAAGAGTAATAGTATAAGTGTGTGACGTGTAAGCTAAAATAAAATGTGCAGGATGTCTTTTGTTTTTTAGAAGTTCTAAGGGTAGGGTGTGAAGAGCACATATGTGTGTGATGTCTACCTGCAGATAGACGGTGGGTGCGAGATGACTCGGGAGAGTCGTGACTCGTGAGGGTGCGTGTGCGTGAGAGAGAGGGGACACGTATCAATGCAATGCATGTGTCCGTAAATCATTATCCGACAAACGTTCGCCACAAGCCTTTTCCTGACGAACGCCGTAAGAACCGTTAGATCGGCATCCGACAGTGTCAGTTTTGCCATGTCATTTAACAGAACAACCACTCCTCCTACACACAAATCTTCCATGTGAGTGTTAGCAACTGCCGTATGCCCCCTCCGTTCCAAAATGCAGTGCATATAGCTTTATTAAAAATTCGAACCTCGCAAATTTTTTACCGAGTTTTCGTGTACCAAATTGCACATGTAGAATACCCTATATATATATATATCATTTCATTCATCTTCGAGAGGTAACTATAAAGATGGGGGATGAGTCTACAAAGAAAGACCATTGTATCACCTGCAACAATTTCAACCATCCTTTGGTGTGGAGGAATATCATAGGAACTCTATATGATATGATTTTTTCCTTTAGAGCCAATTGGTTCATAGGAATAGATTCATATACTCCACATTTCAAAGGAAATAAACATGATATCATTTCTATAGCTTTAGAGCCACTTGGTTCATATGAATGGATTCCTATACTCCCATAATTTCAAAGGAAAATAAACATTAGCCTATATTCAATAGTAAGTTCCAACGATATGAACCAAATTACACCTCTTTTCTAATCCCTCCTCATAGGAATTGAGATACATGTCATCTCTAGATTCAATAGAAAAGTTCCTATGATGTGAGCCAAATGACATCTCTTTTCCAATCCCTACTCATAGGAATTGAGATACTCCATGTCATCTCTTTCCCTACAACTTCCATGTATACATCTTCTATTCCTAAATAGCTAGTACAACCCACTAGTAGCTTTTTTCCAAGACATGCAACTATAGCATAAGAACTATATAGTGTGCGAATAACTTTGAAAGATGGTCGCTGGATGAAGCTAATCCGATAGTGCGGAGATGCCAAATCCAAGCACTACTGGCCATTGGATATCATCAACATTCCTCCAGATCTGCCACATGTACAATTTAGAAGACTCCATGGTTGAACTTAAGCATAATGCAAAAACCTCAAAACACAAGCACTTCTCCTTTGTTCTAGAATCTTCCGTATCATAATTGAATTTTTTTCTAAATGAATTGCCATTATTTGTTTTTTACTTTATGCTTTACAATGCACAACCCCATGAATCTTAACATTTTTATAAAACTAATTGATTTTGAATGAGATGAACTCTAAGAACTAAACGAACATCTACATCATGCATATATGACTCAAAGCTTTACATGCTATACTGCGTACTTATTCATAATTTGGTTTCAAAATCTCATGCGTTCAATGCATGTGTACCTTACTAGTTTTGAGTAGAGTAGCAAATTTCACGCGGCCCCGGGTATATCAAAATGCAGGGCCCATGCATCATTGCCTTTCGGTCGAACCTACGTCCACAATTTTTTGTATGTACTATCTCCACATGTCCCCAAACCCAAAATGCTGCCTCGTTCCCCTAAAACCAAGCGGCCCACACATATTTAAGGTGTCGACTCGAACTCAATACCTCTCCCGTTTACTACGACGTGGCCCCGCACGCCGTAGTAGTACTCCTACAAACCCTACCGCCGCACGCATCATCGGTTTTCTTCAAGAGGACAAGGGAGAAGCCGATTTGTAGTGGAGGCGCTTTCAAAAAAATGATTTGTACTGGAGACCCCTACCCAAGGGTGCCCTAGGTAGCTGTCGCACGCATCATTGGTTTTCTCTTTTCTTTATGCTCTTGCGCCCTAGAGTGAAATGATGGTTGCTTCGTCCATCCAGCTTAATGCGGGAAAGGTGGGGCTTTGTGATTTGACCCCTCATCGCTCATTTTCTACTACTGCGGTGCTAGGACCGCCAATTCTAACCGCTGCTCTGAACTGTAATTTGGTGCATCACACGTGGAACAAGACGGTGGATTGATACGACTCCAACGTATCTATAATTTTTGATTGTTCCATGCTATTATATTATCAACCATCGATGTTTATGGGCTTTATTATACACTTTTATATAATTTTTGGGACTAACCTATTAACCAAGAGCCCAGTGCTAGTTTGTGTTTTTTCCTTGTTTTAGAGTATCACAGAAAAGGAAAAACAAATGGAGTCCAATTGACCTGAAACTTCACGGAACTTATTTTTGGAACGGAAGCAATCCAGAAGACTTGGGGTGTACGTAAGGGAAGCAGCGAGGAAGGCACGAGGCAGGGAGCGCGCCCTCCACCCTCGTGGGCCCCTCATGGCTTCCCTGATGTATTTCTTTATCCTATATATACCCATATACCCTAAAAACTTCAAGAAACAGAATAGATCGGGAGTTCCGCCGCCAGAAGCCTTCGTTGCCACCGAAAACCAATCTAGACCCGTTTCGACACCCTGCCGGAGGGGGAACCCCTCTCCGGTGGCCATCTTCACCATCCCGATGCTCTCCATGATGAGGAGGGAGTAGTCCACCCTCGGGGCTGAGGGTATGTAGCAGTAGCTATGTGTTTGATCTCTTTCTCTCTCTCTCTCTCGTGTTCTTGAGGTGGTACGATCTTGATGTATTGTGAGATTTGCTATTATAGTTGAATCTTATGATGTTTCTCTCCCTCTACTCTCTTGTAATGGATTGAGTTTTCCCTTTGAAGTTATCTTATCGGATTGAGTCTTTAAGGATTTGAGAACACTTGATGTATGTCTTGCCATGCTTATCTATGGTGACAATGGGATATCACGTGATCCACTTGATGTATGTTTTGGTGATCAACTTGCGGGTTCCGCCCATGAACCTATGCATAGGGGTTGGCACACGTTTTCGTCTTGACTCTCCGGTAGAATCTTTGGGGCACTCTTTGAAGTTCTTTGTGTTGGTTTGAATCGATGAATCTGAGATTGTGTGATGCATATCGTATAATCATACCCACAGATACTTGAGGTGACATTGGAGTATCTAGGTGACATTAGGGTTTTGGTTGATTTGTGTCTTAAGGTATTATTCTAGTACGAACTCTATGATAGATTGAACGGAAAGAATAGCTTCATGTTATTTTACTATGGACTCTTGAATAGATCGATCAGAAAGGATAACTTTGAGGTGGTTTCGTACCCTACCATAATCTCTTTGTTTGTTCTCTGCTATTAGTGACTTTGGAGTGACTCTTTGTTGCATGTTGAGGGATAGTTATATGATCCAGTTATGTTATTATTGTTGAGAGAACTTGCACTAGTGAAAGTATGAACCCTAGGCTTTGTTTCCAAGCATTGCAATACCGTTTGTGCTCACTTTTATCATTAGTTACCTTGCTGTTTTTATATTTTCAGATTACAAAAACCTTTATCTACCATCCATATACCACTTGTATCACCATCTCTTCGCCGAACTAGTGCACCTATACAATTTACCATTGTATTGGGTGTGTTGGGGACACAAGAGACTCTTTGTTATTTGGTTGCAGGGTTGCTTGAGAGAGACCATCTTCATCCTATGCCTCACACGGATTGATAAACCTTAGGTCATCCACTTGAGGGAAATTTTCTACTGTCCTACAAACCTCTGCACTTGGAGGCCCAACAACGTCTACAAGAAGAAGGTTGTGTAGTAGACATCAAGCTCTTTTCTGGCGCCGTTGCCCGGGAGGTGAGTGCTTGAAGGTATATCTTTAGATCTTGCAATCGAATCTTTTTGTTTCTTGTTTTATCACTAGTTTAGTTTATAAATAAAAAAAATAAAAATATGGAATTAAGGGTACCTCATATGCTTCATCTTTTTAATATCTATCATGAAAATAAGGATTCTGATAGTTGTGCTCAAGTGCTAGAATAAGAATGCATTAGAATGTTTGGCACTAAATATTTGAATGATGAGCATGATTGCAATGTTTTTAGTATGAATTCCTGGAATATCCATGATGCTAATGATATGCAAAGCCACAAGCTTGGGGAAGCTATTTTTGATGAAGATGATATTTTTTGTCCCCCAAGTTTTGATGAGCAAATTTATTATGATGAAATCATGCCTCTTATTTATGATGATTATATTGATGAAAGTGGATTTGGAGAGGTCATGACTTTATCTAGTGATGAATCCACTATTTTGGAAGAAGTCCCAATTGATTATGAGAACAAAGTTGCTATCTATGATGATTATTGTGATGACTTGTATGCTATAAAGAATAATGATATCCATGAAACTTGTCATCATGATTTTAGTTTTCAATTGGATTATGCCTCACAGGATAATTATTTTGATGAGTTTACTCCCACTATTCCGAATGAGAAGAATTTTGCTTATGTGGAGAGTAGTAATTTTCTATGCTTGTAGATCATGAAAAGAATGATATATGTGATGGTTATATTGTTGAATTCATTCATGAAGCTACTGAAAATTATTATGAGGGAGGAATATATGCTTGTAGGAATTTCAATAATATCAAGTTTCCTCTCTATGTGCTTAAAATTTTGAAGTTATGCTTGTTTTACCTTCCTATGCAAGTTGATTCTTGTTCCCACAAGTTGTTTTCTCACAAAATCTCTATGCATAGGAAGTGGATTAGACTTAAATGTGCTAGTCATATTATTCATGATGCTCTCTTTATGTTACAATTCTTATCTTTTATGTGAGCATCGTTGAAATCATCATGCCTAGCTAGGGGCGTTAAACGATAGCGCTTGTTGGGAGGCAACCCAATCTTATTCTTGTTCTATACTTTTTGCTCCTGTTTAGTACTCCCTCCGTTCCTAAATATAGGGTGTATAGTTTTTGGCACAGAAATTAAAGAATGCACATGGAGAAAAAATTCACAAATTTTGGGCGAGATTACACCTGACTAATTGACATGAGAAAATAGATGAGCTTGCATGATATAAGTAAATGTAATCAAATCCCTAAAAAAATTATCCAAACGAGTGGTGCAACACAATAAACCTTATATTTCGGATTTTTTCTCAAAAATCTATGCACCTTATATCAAGGAACGGAGGGAGTAATAAATAATTCATCAAGCCTCTGTTTAGATGTGTTTTAATGTTTTAATTAGTGTTTGTGCCAAGTAGAACCTTTGGGAAGAGTTGGGTGAAGTCTTTGTGATCTCGCTGTAAAAAACAGAAACTTTAGTGCTCACGAGATTAGCTGCCATTTTTTACTGGAGAGTGCTGTTAAGTCGATTATTTTTGAAGAGGATTAATATACAAATTACTCAGGTCCACCAATTTATTTTAGAATTTTATGAGTTTAAGATGTATACGTTTGATCCAGATTACTACAGACTATTCTGTTTTTGATAGATTCTGTTTTCTATGTGTTGTTTGCTTATTTTGATGAATCTCTGAGTAGTATCGGAGGGTATGAACCATAGATGAGTTGGAATACATTAGATATTACACCAATATGAATTTATAATGAGTTCACAACAGTACCTAAGTGGTGATTTATTTTCTTATACTAACGGAGCTTATGAGTTTTCTGTTAAGTTTTGTGTTGTGAAGTTTTCAAGTTTTGGGTAAAGATTCGATGGACTATGGAATAAGGAGTGGCAAGAGCCTAAGCTTAGGGATGCCCAAGGCACCCCAAGGTAATATTCAAGGACAACCAAAAGCCTAAGCTTGGGGATGCCCCGGAAGGCATCCCCTCTGTCGTCTTCATTCATCGATAACTTTACTTGGAGCAATATTTTTATTTACCACATGATATGTGTTTTGCTTGGAGCGTCATTTTATTTTATTTAGTTTTGATTGTTGTTTGAATAAAATACCAATATCTGAAATTCTTAAATGTTAGAGAGTATTCACATAGTTGCATAATTATTCGACTACTCATTGATCTTCACTTATATCTTACGGAGTAGTTTGTTGTTTGCTCTAGTGCTTCACTTATATCTTTTAGAGAACGGCGCTGGATTTATTTTGTAGAAATATATGAACTCTCATGCTTCACTTATATTATTTTGAGAGTCCTAAACAGCATGGTAATTTGCTTTGGTTATGAATTTAGTCATAATATGATGGGCATCCAAGAGGGATATAATAAAAACTTTCATATGAAGTGCATTGAACACTAAGAGAAGTTTGATACTTGATAACTGTTTTGAGATATGGAGATGGTGATATTAGAGTCATGCTAGTTGAGTAGTTCTGAATTTGAGAAATACTTGTGTTGAAGTTTGTGATTCCCGTAGCATGCACGTATGGTGAAACGTTATGTGATGAAGTCGGAGCATGATTTATTTATTTATTGTCTTCCTTATGAGTGGCGGTGGGGGACGAGCGGTGGTCTTTTCCTACCAATCTATCCCCCTGGGAGCATGCGCGTAGTACTTCATTTCGATAACTAATGGATTTTTGCAATAAGTATGTGAGTTCTTTATGACTAATGTTGAGTCCATGGATTATACACACTCACCCTTCCACCATTGCTAGCCTCTCTAGTACCGCGCAACTTTCGCCGGTACCATAAAACCACCATATATCTTATTCAAAACAACCACCATACCTACCTATTATGGCATTTCCATAGCCATTATGAGATATATTGCCATGCAACTTTCCACTGTTCCATTATTATGACACGCTTCATCATTGTCATATTGCTTGCATGATCATGTAGTTGATATCGTATTTGTGGCAAAGCCACCGCTCATAATTCTTTCATACATGTCACTCTTGATTCACTGCATATCCCGGTACACCGCCAGAGGCATTCACATAGAGTCATATTTTGTTCTAAGTATCGAGTTGTAATTGTTGAGTTGTAAGTAAATAAAAGTGTGATGATCATCATTTTTAGAGCATTGTCCCAAGTGAGGAAAGGATGATGGAGACTATGATTCCCCCACAAGTCGGGATGAGACTCCGGACTAAAAAAAAGAGGCCATAAAAAGGAGAAAAGGCCCAAATAATTAAAAATGAGAGAAAAAGAGAGAAGGGACAATGCTACTATCCTTTTACCACACTTGTGCTTCAAAGTAGCACCATGATCTTCATGATAGAGAGTCTCCTATGATATCACTTTCATATACTAGTGGGAATTTTTCATTATAGAACTTGGCTTGTATATTCCAATGATGGGCTTCCTCAAAATGCCCTAGGTCTTCGTGAGCAAGCAAGTGTGATGCACACCCACTTAGTTCCTTTTGTTGAGCTTTCATATACTTATAGCTCTAGTGCATCCGTTGCATGACAATCCCTACTCACTCACATTGATATCTATTAATGGGCATCTCCATAGCCCGTTAATACGCCTAGTTGATGTGAGACTATCTTCTCCTTTGTGTCTTCTCCACAACCACGATTCTATTCCACCTATAGTGCTATGTCCATGGCTCACACTCATGTATTGTGTGAAGATTGAAAATTTTTGAGAACATCAAAAGTATGAAACAATTGCGTGGCTTGTCATTGGGGTTGTGCATGATTTAAATATTTTTTGTGGTGAAGATAGAGCATAGCCAGGCTATATGATTTTGTAGGGATAGCTTTCTTTGGCCATGTTATTTTGAGAAGACATGATTGATTTGTTAGTATGCTTGAAGTATTATTATTTTTATGTCAATATTAAAATTTTGTCTTTAATCTTATGGATCTGAATATTCTTGCCACAATAAAGAAGATTACATTGATAAATATGTTAGGTAACATTCCACATCAAAAATTCTGTTTTTATCGTTTACCTACTCGAGGACGAGCAGGAATTAAGCTTGGGGATGCTGATACGTCTCCAACGTATCTATAATTTGGATCCATGCTATTATATTATCAACCTTGGATGTTTATGGGCTTTATTATACACTTTTATATTATTTTTGGGACTAACCTATTAACCCAGAGCCCAGTGCCAGTTTCTGTTTTTTCCTTGTTTTAGAGTATCGCAGAAAAGGAAAATCAATCGGAGTCCAATTGACTTGAAACTTCACGGAACTTATTTTTGGAACGGAAGCAATCCAGAAGACTTGGGGTGTACATAAGGGAAGCAACAAGGAAGGCATGAGGCAGGAGCGCGCGCCCACCCCCCTAGGCGCGCCCTCCACCCTCGTGGGCCCCTCGTGGATCCCCTGACGTATTTCTTCCTCCTATATATACCCATATACCCTAAAAACTTCGAGAAACATAATAGATCGGTAGGTCCGCCGCCAGAAGCCTCCGTAGCCACCGAAAACCAATCTAGACCCGTTCCGGCAACCTGCCGGAGGGGGAACCCCTCTCCGGTGGCCATCTTCATCATCCCGGCGCTGTCCATGATGAGGAGGGAGTAGTCCACCCTCGGGGCTGAGGGTATGTAGAAGTAGCTATGTGTTTGATCTCTCTCTCTCTCTCTCTCTCTCTCTCTCTCTCGTGTTCTTGAGGTGGTACGATCTTGATGTATCGCGAGCTTTGCTATTATAGTTGGATCTTATTATGTTTCTCCCCCTCTACTCTCTTGTAATGGATTGAGTTTTCCCTTTGAAGTTATCTTATCGGATTGAGTCTTTAAGGATTAGAGAACACTTGATGCATGTCTTGTCGTGCTTATGTGTGGTGACAATGGGATATCACGTGATCCACTTGATGTATGTTTTGGTGATCAACTTGCGGGTTCCGCCCATGAACCTATGCATAGGGGTTGGCACACGTTTTCGTCTTGACTCTCCGGTAGAATCTTTGGGGCACTCTTTGAAGTTCTTTGTGTTGGTTTGAATAGATGAATCTGAGATTGTGTGATGCATATCGTATAATCATACCCACGGATACTTGAGGTGACATTGGAGTATCTAGGTGACATTAGGGTTTTGGTTGATTTGTGTCTTAAGGTGTTATTCTAGTACGAACTCTATGATAGATTGAACGAAAAGAATAGCTTCATGTTATTTTACTCCGGACTCTTGAATAGATCGATCCGAAAGGATAATTTTGAAGTGGTTTCATACCCTACCATAATCTCTTTGTTTGTTCTCCGCTATTAGTGACTTTGGAGTGACTCTTTGTTGCATGTTGAGGGATAGTTATATGATCCAATTACGTTATTATCGTTGAGAGAACTTGCACTAGTGAAAGTATGAACCCTTTGCCTTGTTTCCTAGCATTGCAATACCGTTTGTGCTCACTTTTATCATTAGTTACCTTGCTGTTTTTATATTTTCAGATTACAAAAACCTTTATGTACCATCCATATACCACTTGTATCACCATCTCTTCGCCGAACTAGTGCACCTATACAATTTACCATTGTATTGGGTGTGTTGGGGCACAAGAGACTCTTTGTTATTTGGTTGCAGGGTTGCTTGAGAGAGACCATCTTCATCCTACGCCTCCCACGGATTGATAAACCTTTGGTCATCCACTTGAGGGAAATTTGCTACTGTCCTACAAACCTCTGCACTTGGAGGCCCAACAACGTCTACAAGAAGAAGGTTGTGTAGTAGACATCATGGATGAGCCACATGTCGGCCAAAGGGGTCTTGTTAAGTGTGTCGCCATTTCGTGTGCAGACTGACCCTGCTTGAGTTGCTAGGCCAACACGACTGGTGCAGCCTACCACTTGGCTTTGATCCTTGGTGAATCCCGACTATATTGATCTAAAAAGATACGTACTGAACTACCCTCTCTGTCTCTTTTTTGAGGCATATCGGTTTATAGGGCATGCACGTAGTTCTAGGTCATCCATTTGACTAACTAAATATGAGTTACTATGTCATAAAAAGTATATCATTGGATGATTAAGCGGATGTAGTTTCTAAACATATACTGTTCATCACATATATAGACAGTTCAATTCTCAACCTGGAACGACGTGCATGCCATGTAAACCGATACAGAGGAAGTATAGTAGTAAAAATGAGGTGATTTTACCGAGCGATCAGCGGGGGAGCATGGCCTGTCATGCGGTCCCACATGTCATGATGTACCAAGGCGATGTGCATGTCCCTCTTGAAGGAAAAGCAATAGTAAATTGTTGGAGATGATGGCGAACCGAAGTGTGAAATAATGGTTGCTTCGTCCGTCTGGGAAGGTGCGGCATTGTGATTTGACGTCTCATTGCTCATTATTACTACTACTGGGGCGGACTGGGGTGCGTCCCCCCTGCTGTGCTGCACTATTATTTGGTGCTTGACACGTCGACCCGGTTGCTATATGTCCCACATGTCGGCGACAGGAAGTACATAATTCATGAAAGCGAGCGTCGACGGAGTAGTACAAGACATGGCTTGGGTTTTTGCTACTTCGCGCGATCCATCGATACAAACCCGGACTAAAAAAAGGCGAGGGCGGGTCTTTTCCCGCATGACAGGCAGGGGAGTTTGGCATAGTCTGTTCGAGGCAGGGAGGCAGGAAGGGAAACAAGAAAATAAAGGTTGAGCGACTTAGTTTTGGGAAAATCTAATTTTACGGAGTACGTACCCACTAGGGTTTGTAGGGCTCATCTAAAAAACATTCATTTTTCCGTTTTATAAGTATCAATTCTACTACTAGTAGTAGAACCATCACATGCTGGATTTCGAGGTGCGTTAGATCACCCGATGCAAGCAGTGTCAAGAGAAAACTCACCAATCCATGTAGAAGTTCATGGAAATTTAGTGGTCATTCATTCATTCGTTCTAATTAATGCCTCGGTAAACATAACTTCTTGAGAAAAAAACATACTAATTACTTGTGCAAACTAGGAGTATGAAATTAATTCGACCACTCACCGTCTACCTTGGTTGGAGAGATTTTGAAATTGAGCCATAAACTGGAAAGGAGGGAGTAGTAACTTTTGTCTCAATTACTATTTGTGGCCTTGTATAGATGCAAAATGTATTTTTTTATAGTGGCCTTGTATAAGTAAATGGAGGGAGTACTAAAGGACATATATATTCCAAACAATATGATAATCTCTCTAACCAAGGTAGTAGGGACGAGGAGTAAACAGAGGGAGTAGTAAAAATTTCTCCTCATCCTGCGAGCCACCGCGCGCGTGGGCGAGGGAGCGGGCGTAAGGCGTACAATACTACTACTAGTAAGCAAGCTTCACCTCATCCTGTGAGCCACCGCGCCCGTGGGCAGGGGAGACGGCGTACTAAGCAAGCTTCTCCGTGTTCTGTGAGTTGACGGGACACATCAAAAGTACTCCCGTGTATAGAGCCTTGCCTCTAAGGTAGGCCCCACATGGTTTGCCTCTTTTTTAAAATAACATGTCAAATCACAATTTGTTTGTTCACCCGTGGTAGACGATCCTCCCTCCACCAAGTGGACAACCAGTACACGGTCAAATTACCACGTGGGCTGCCTTTTCGTATAGAAATGAGCTCCACCGTGTACCCGCACGAGTGTGGTTGGGAAAGACACGGGAGTACGTGCGCCGTGCGTGCACCTTTTCTCTTTGTGCACGTCCCCCACCCGCGTGGGTGTGTGTGAGAGATACAAACCTTGACAAATGGCTTGTGCGGAATAACTACTCTTCGTAAGCCGTTGTAAGAGTGGACAAAATGGTGAAGGAGGAGATAGGGGAGTGGCGGAGGTGTACGATTCTTGGCCGGCGTCTGGCCTCGTTTAAATAGGAGATTAAATAGAAGGCGGACGGGAGGAGCTCAGACGACGTTGCATTTAATGCCGCGACGCGTGTCCAGAGTGGGTTTCTCGGCTTCCACACGGGCGAGTTTCATGGAGGCGTTTGAATGTAGCAAGGAGGCGTGTTCAGCCGGGCGTGTAGCAAGTGGCGCCCTCGACTCTAATGTAGGACACCACGCCGTTCTTCCACTGACGTGTGGGCTCTTTGGGTACATGGCCTGCATGTCAGTGACCCAACGCAGGCAGCGCAAAGCAGAGGAACCTTTGGTGGGCCAGGGCGGTCACAAGCGGGCATTTTATAAACCGATGATTGTTCATTGAGTGTGACGTCATCCTTTTCATGTAGATAAGCCTACTATGTTGATAGCCCGTTTGATACGTTGTGATTCATAAAGATCGTTGCAAACATCAATGTTCTGCTTATAACAGATAAGATTGATTAATACCCGTAACAATCCATGTCCTTAACAAAGGGTGCATGCACGTATAGGTTGAGCGTGTGTCTTGCGTCGTGTGCTGTGTGCATGCAGGCGTGCGAGTGTTGCGTGCGTGCAAGGGTACATTTCAGTGTTGCATGCATGTGTGCATATGTGCGTGTGTTCGTGAGTGCATATGTGCGTGTCCGCGTTGCACGCATGCATGCGTGCGTGTGTTTGTTATGTGTACGTGTCAGTGTTGCACGCCTGCATGCGTGCGTGTCTTGCGTGCATGCATGTGTACGTGCGGGGTGAGGCTACACGTCAGTCGACTGAATTTTTCATCTCTGGTCATTAGATTTTCCAGCCATTGGATACGAAATCAAGGGCCTGCAGTTTGTCATCAAACTCCACCCCCCTGAGCCGCCAGCCACCACCGGCCGAACCGCCGGCCCCCGCGGCCGGCCCGCGCCGCCACGCCGCCCCGCCCGCCCCGAAACCACTCCCCACCGCCGGGCCGCCGCCGCACCGGCCATCCCTCTAGCCCCCCTGCGCCGAGCTTTTTCTCCGGTGATCCCCACCCCACCGCCTAATCAACGCGCCCCCACCGCCGGCGACTGCCAACCAGAGGTCTCACGACTTCGACTACCCACCGACCACTAAGTTATTACCATTTTTGTCCTTCATATATGCACTGACGGGTGGGCCCTATGGTGATGTGCGCTGCTGAATGTGGACCATTTGACTAGTCAATTGATCGTGTCATCAACAAATTACGGTGCTGTATGGTGAGCCAGTGACCATATGATCACCCTAAAATGTATTTTATTAACACAGTACATGGTCAAACTACCATTTCTTTCTTTGATATACGGGCTGACAGGTGGGCCCCATGGTTATGCGCCCCGATGGTGCAACACTAGTTGCGCCACGTGGAACGTTTGACTGGTCAATTGATTGTGTCATCAACAAAATACGGAGTTGTACTGGTGAGCCAGTGACCGTATAATCATGACATGTATTATTTAACACGGTACAGACGGAAGGGCTCATATATACGCACAAGCACTCACCGCTATAAGCACACACACGCAGACCCTACCCCTATGAGCACCTTCGATAGAGTGAGCCAGCATATGATCTTGAGATTTTACGAAGTCACCATAGGTGCCTAGTAGTCGAGTGGAACGTCTCCTCCCACTGAATGCACATCACCGGAAAATACTAAAATTAACCCAGGATAAACACGAGCACCGGGACTTTAACCCTGGTGGGCTCGAGAAACTACTGTCCTCCTAACCATCCAACCACATGTTGGTTAGCACGACAAAATGTATGTGGTGACCGTGATGAGCTTATTCTGATGTCCAGTGACCATATCGTGCTTTCGCTTCAAATACAATGACCATAAGTGTCGTCAACAAAATACGGAGCACGCATCAAATGTAAAGTCCGTCAGTGTCATCAAGAAAATATGGAGACGTATCGTGAGCTAGATACTGTATGATCACCACGAGAATGTATACGGTGACTGTAATGAGCATATTCTGAAGTCCAGTGACCGTATAGTGCCTTAGCTTGAAATATAGTGACCGTCACGCGTGAATGTGTCGTGGGCATGCATACTTTTAGAGGGCCGAGAGATAGTTTGTGTGCGTACGTGAAAGTGGAGTAGAATGAGGGGGTGTCCGGTGGAGACAAGGAGAGATATGCCCTTCGTTTCTCTTTCTCGTGACTAATATTTTAGGAGAATATATAAACATTCACAATGCAGAACAAATATTTTTGGATGCACCATGCAATTAACTTTCATGTATAACATTGTACCATTGTATGTGCTTATTTTCTTAGTGGCTGATTGCGTGTGTGGTGTGGTGGGCACATCATTTCCAGTTGTGGTGGGTCAACATGAGGACTCATGGGTCGGTTCCATCCTACGCCACATAGGTTGGACCGAGACACGTTATACGAAGACCCATATGGAGGACTCGGCGTACAACACGAAGCTAGCTACCAGAGTCGCGGACGACTCTATCCCCACTGGTGATAAGCCGACTATATATGATTTGTAACCCTAGGCCCCCAGTATGTTATATATGCTTGGGGGCTAGTTCGCCGATAATACACACACACGCACAATGCCTGGTATTCACGTGTACTTTGTACACACCCCTATCACTAATATACAGTACCATGAGTAGGCTTTTCCCTCAACTACAATTGTTCGAACTATGGTAAAACTTTGCCTCGTATTACCATCCAGCCTAACAGTCAGGGATATCCTACCGAATGATATGATGGAATCATATCTACAACTACTTAGAGAGAGGTGTGTCTGGGGGGGGGGCAATGTGTGCGAGAGAGGCCTAAAGATAATGTGCGTGCGCGTGACACGTAGGCACATATATGTGCGTATAGAGGGCTAGTAGAGACCGTGCGTGTGTATATATGCATGTGAGAGAAATAGTGTTTTCCAACTAAGATTAGTGAAAAGAGTGGTACATAGTAGTCAGAGAGAGAGAGAGAGATACAGAGAGAGCATGTGCGTGAGACTCCCCGACACCCTGAGAGAGATTGTGAGCATGTGTGAAAGAGAAATGCCGATGCATATAAAGTGTGTGCACTTATGCGGTAGATAGAGAGATATATAGCGCGTTTGTGAGAACGGGACGAGGCATAGTGCTTCTACGTGTAAAAGGCGGTTCTACGTGTTAAATTAAAATATAAATGGCATTATTATTTTTGATGAGATCATGAATTTTGTAAATTGCGTATGGACGAAAATTGGTCTATCAGACACCCATACTCTATTTAATTCTAGCATGTGCATGTGTTTATTTCATATTATCGATCCATAGAGTGAGAGCGGTTTGAAATACATGCAATGGATGCCTTTGCAATTCAGATATAAACATTAATTAGTGCACTCCATGTTGTTAGTGTGAAGCACTTTATACATCTGTCACTTGCATGGATACATTCCAAATTGCTAGCTACGAAATAGAATACATGTCGAATTCAACATAAAGGGAGTTTCGAAGATTCGAATTCATAGGAAGTGCATTCATATATTTGAACCCGAGATAATGGCATTTGTAAATCAGATGTAAAAGGGGGCATCAACCTTTGTTGTGCGTTCGAACATGCTATATATATTCATACACATGTCTAACTTTTTTTTGCAACCAAGGAGATTATATCTGGAACCATGCATGAACTGAGGTAAGTTGCATATTTTTTAATATATACTCATGTACAATGTATATTCAAATGTACCCCCTCCATTCCAAAATAATTGTAGCTTTAGGATTTTCAAGAGTAAAGATTTGTGAAGTTTGACAAATCCTGAAAGTTCAATTCAAGAGAACCGAAAACGTTAGTGCTTCTGCTCCCAAATATTAAATGAAGCGCCAAATAGGCCTCTGGTCACCCAAAACCGCGCGAGACTAATGTTTGGTGCTAGGAAATTACTGTCCCGACTCTGGCCCGCGTAGTCTATCGGCCTGATGTCCAAAGGTCTAAACCGGGGTAGGTTTGTAACTTCACCATGACGCCAGTCCCAACAGCCTCCGAGAAGCATTCATACGCCGTGGGCGCCTAAACACCCATGCGCTCGACTGAAATTTATCTCGCCAACATTTGGGCACCTGAGATTACTGTCCTACCCCCAGCCCTCAATATGTTCAAAATTTTAGATGGGGGAAAAGTTTGTAACTTTCCCCAAATTTCAAACAAGCCCATCCCAAACCAAAACATTGTCCCCCTTTGTCGGTGTCAAAACCGGCGGATCTCGGGTAGGGGGTCCCGAACTGTGCGTCTAGGCCGGATGGTAACAGGAGGCAAGGGACACGAAGTTTTACCCAGGTTCGGGCCCTCTTGATGGAGGTAAAACCCTACATCCTTCTTGATTAATATTGAAGATATGGGTGTTACAAGAGTAGATCTACCACGAGATCAGAGAGGCTAAACCCTAAAAGCTAGCCTACGGTATGATTGTATGTTGTGATTGTTGTCCTACGGACTAAAACCCTTCAGTTTATATAGACACCGGAGAGGGTTAGGGTTACATAAGGTCGGTTACAAAGAGGAGATATCCATATACGTATTGCCTAGCTTGCCTTCCACGCCAAGTAGAGTCCCATCCGGACATGAGACGAAGTCTTCAATCTTGTATCTTCATAGTCTAACAGTCTGGCCAATGGAGATAGTCCGGCTGTCCGGAGACCCCCTAATCCAGGACTCCCTCAGTAGCCCCTGAACCAGGCTTCAATGACAATGAGTCTAGCACGCAGTTGTCTTTGGCATTGCAAGGCGGGTTCCTTCTCCGAATACATCACAGAAGAATTTGAATACGAGGATAGTGTCCGACCTTGAAAAATAAGTTCCACATTCCACCATAGAGAGAACAATGTTTTCGTAGATCTAATTTGCTAGCTTGTTTTGGCAGCATGACGTTACTTCATGGCCCGGTGATTATTCGAACCGTTTCTTTTAACCAGCCCCGCACATAACGCAAGGCAGTTTTTTGACACGTCTTGTCAAAGCAGAGATCGTGTCCCCTTATTACGGGATTCTCATCAATACGGGCGTGGGTAACCCAACCACGCCATCAATTGTGGCGCTTGGGGGATAAGCGAGTTTTATCAGGCAAGTGGGGACGCTTAATTTTGTCCACCCATATAAAGGGATAAGGATTCACCTTTCTATCCACGCATTCTTCCTCCTCTGCTCATCCGCTCCCGCACACTCGAGCTCTAGCGCCCAAGTACTCACTTCCATCTCAACCTTCTCCAACCATGTCCGGAGCGGGAGGCAAGTGGATGGTCTCCTCTGTCATGGAGGGAGACATCAAGAAACTGAGGAGAGCCGGATACCTGCCCGACGATATCGCGTACCGGCTCCTAGATGAGGGACAACTCATCCCCACCCCCGAGCCCTATGAGAGGGTGGTATTCCTCACCCATTTCCTCCGCGGATTCTGATTCCCTCTCCATCCCTTCGTCCGGGGGCTCATGTTTTATCACGGCCTGGATTTCCACGATCTGGCCCCGAACTTCATCCTCAACATCTCAATGTTCATCGTCGTGTGCAAGGCCTTCCTCCGCATCAAGCCCCACTTCGGCTTATGGCTGAAGACCTTCAATGTCAAGCCGAAGGTAGTGAGCGGCCGCCAGGCGGAGTGCGGAGGCGCCATGGTGGGCAAGATGCCCAACATCACATGGCTCGAGGGCACCTTCGTATACACCATAAAGGGGTGGCAATCAGGGTGGTTCTATATCACCGAGCCACGCGACGCCGCATGGGTAGCGGCCCCCGAGTTCCGATATGGCATCCCCATGCGGCTCACCTCCTGGAAAGAGAAGGGCCTGTCCTGGGGTAATTTAAAAGAGCTGACCGGACTCTAGTCATGTATTCAGAACATGGTGGATAAGAAGCTCTAGCTTGTCAACATAGTCCAGGTTATGCTCGTCCGCCGGATACTCCAGTGCCAACAACGGGAGTTTACCTTGTGGGAGTTCAATCCGGTGCAGCACCGAACTCTGAACAGGCTCTTCGACACGACTCATGAAGATGCCTGGATGGTGCTATTCAAGGGCGCCGCGGTCCCTCCCCCCATTACTGAGGATCGCGGATTCAGCGCGAAGCGCCACACCAGTGTGGTAAGTTGTTTTACCTTTCACAGGATACTTGTTTTCTATATAGATTGATTCTATGCGGGATCTAAACTCTCGTGCCGTTAATAGGACTGGCAGAAATGGCCAGACAAATCAACGGCTCCCTTGCCCGAAGGCCCTGCAGATGCCCTTTGCCGGAGAAGACCCAGAAGGCCAAGGGAGCTCGAAAGAGTTCCCGACGCCAAGCATCGTCGGACTCACCGTTCGGTGAGTCCACGTCGCACTCTTCCCTCGAAGATGAGGAAGAGGAAGAAGAGGCTCCCCCACCGACTGGGGGAGACAAGAAAAGGAAGGCCGCCCCAACTGGGGAGGCCGGAGGGTCCAAGAAGGGAAGGACGCTCCTTCCAGACAGATCTACCGCCGCCGACAAAAGTGAAGACGAGTGGTTGCCCAGGGCCAAGCCCCGGGGGAGATCGTAAGTATTCGGATACCAAAGTAACCCATAGGACTCCTTTGTTACCTTGCTTTCCCTAACGCCAAACTCAATTGTGCAGGCCGCCCCGAGCCAATATCATGGTATCCTCGGACGGCTCCCTGGGCTTGTCGGACATGGATAGCGATCCAGTCCCGACCGCCACCTCCCCTCATCCAGCTGACGACACCGAGCTGCTGTCTGAAGAGGCACCGGATCGAGGGGGACAGTCCCGAAGGCTCCCCAAGGCGACCTTACGGACTCCGAGAGCCGAGGGGACGGGTTCCCCGGGAGCTCCGAGTTTGGCCCTCAGCCGAACACCGCGCCGGACCCTCCAATGGCTCCGAGCTCGGGTAGGCGGTCCCCTTCTAAGGGGGGTGAGACGCGTGTGCCGGTGACCTTTGTCCATCCAGAGGCGTCGCACACTATGTTGGAAGCGCTTCGCAGCGCTTCCATCGAGGAGGAGCACCGCACTATCATGAGTTCGGTGATCCAGAAGGTTCAGTCCGCCAAGAGCGGATTGACTAAAGCCTGTACTAGCCTTCTAACAGGCTTCGAGGTAAGTCTTTAAAAATGTAGTAGAAATATTACCGCATAGACAGTAGCCCCTGATGCTTTGTCCGGTGTTCACAAAGAAAAGCCGAACAGAGGATCAAATAATATCGCAGGAGTCTAATATAAGTATGTCAATATGCATATGTAGGCTTCGCTGCTGGCGTCCGCCGCACTAACAGCGGAGGTCACCGTACTGAAGGAGGCCCTCGAGGGGTCCCAGAAAGAGCTCGGGCTTGCTAAGAGGCAGCTCGAGGAGAACAAGGGTAAGTAATACCCCATCTATAGATGAGAAAAAGGACGCGATTTCTAAATGATAGGATCATTGTATGTTTGCCAGGGGCCACGACCGAGGTAGCGACCCTGAAGCAAGCGTTGTCCCAGGCCGAAGAGAAGGCGGCCCAGGAGCGCACCAAGCGAGAGAGGCATGAGGCTCGAGTGGGCGAGGTGCAGCAAGAGCTCCAGGCTCTTGTGACGAAGCACGAGGCGTTGGAGCTTGACTTGAAGATGCGAGAGTCTGAGCTTGCCGCGGCCCCTGAGAGCGCGAAGAGTGCCAAGGCCGAGGCCGAGAAGGCCCTTCAGGAGATCGATGCGATAAAGAAGATAGCGGCGGGTAAGGCTTTCTATATGCAAAGCAAGCATGTAAAAGTAAATTATCGATTACTTACCCGGATCCCGAGCTCTTCAAGAGCATTCACAGATTTGCCCCGCGGTGTGTCCGATGCCGCACAATTTTACCAGGCCGAGGACGGTAGCTCAACGGAGAAGCTGTTCTGGTCTCAATATGCTGAGGCCGAACATCCGGTGCCGATGAGTGACCAGCTGAAGCAGATGTCTGAGCTACATAAGGCGGCCGATCAGGCCATGAAGGGCTTCATAGTCCGGTTGTGGCCTGGCAATGCCCTTTCGAACAACTTCTTTGGCCTGGTGAGGCGGCTTGTGGATGCCTGCCCACGGCTGGAGGTCGTCAAGCGGTCTGTCTGCATTGAAGGTGCACGCCGGGCCTTCCCGGTGTAAAAACGCAGTGGGTCAAGCTGGACGCCGTGAAGCTGATCAAGGAGGGGCCGCCGGAGGGCAAGGAGCACCGCCACCCCGAGATGTACTACGAGGGTGTTCTGCCGGGCGCCCGTCTTATCGTGGATGAGTGTTCGCAAAATGTAATATTTGAATGAGACTTGCTTGTTTTGTCCTGTGTGTATGAAAACTTGTATCGTATTCGCTAGGCAATGCTTGTGTGAATTTAAAATATTACCTCCTGTTTGGCTATTTATCCAATCTGAGAGATGGCTAGTCCTCAGCTTCTGCCCCCATGCCACGAGTGCCGAGGTGTTCGGGATAAACCTGAGCACTCTTGTTCCCATGTTTGGGTCCTTCGAGGGAGGTGCTCAGCACAACGAACAAGGCAACCAGACTAATAATGCTTTATCACTCTCACTTAGCCATAGAATTCTATAATTATAAATTTCGGCGAAGCCCCTGGTATTCGGAAGGCCGAATTCGGGGCGCGATACACGCCTGTAAGCCGGATGGAGCCGACCCCTTGCCCTAAGCGGCATAAGTCTTTAGGGACTCGAAAAACCTCGCCGAACAACGACCATTCTCTCGCCTTATCATGACAGTCAGTTTTAGCTTTCTCTACTGAGGTGCTCGGCCCGGCAGAACCGGGGCACAATCGCAGTAGTTCTCCTAGCGCTACCTTAGCCGATAGAGCGGAACGTAAGGTACCAAAACATAGGAGCCGGGCAAACCCAACATTTGACCAAAGACATGATTCGGAGCTGATGCATATAATGCTATAAGTTCGAGGTGCCGCACTTGTGAAAGTGTTCGGACTTTTCACACCATATTGTGGGTACGTAAGCCCCTGGTGCATTGGCTGTACCAGAGTGTATGGTTGCTAGGCGTCATTAATGAACACATAGATATGTATACATATAACAAAGATGCGATAATAGTCGTAATGTCATGCATTGTATATTAAAAAATTGCATTAAAGCAGAGTGATACAGATAGTGTAATAAGCAAAAGAGTAGGACTATGTCCCTTCCAAGGCCGAGCTAAGGAATCATATGAAATCTGTAATCCACCTGGGAATTCCGTAGTTGTCGGCCTCCTTGGTTGCTGTATCATGTGTTCGGCAATAGACATGCCGGACAGTGTTTCTAGAGATTGAAGTCCTAAAAGAAAAAGAAAAATAACCAAACGGGAAGCCCCTGGTGCGGTTTAGGCCGCGTTTTGGGGCGTGTCGTAGTTGTGCCTCCCCCTCCCCATCTATGCCCATGGTATTTTTAATGCGTAATTATGTACGCGCGGCACGAACAATATCGTTGGGCTGGGAAAGGGGTGGCCGCCGTATTGCTATGTGAGCTCAGATCGCGCCAGGCGATCTGTTTGCCGATTGCCTCGAGCGCGCTTGAAGGTGTCCGGGTTTTGAAACACCGAACTGGTAGATTGCCTTGACAGGCTGCTTTGCACTTCTGCTGCGAGGGCCGCGGTGTGCTCCTCTGTTTGGAGAGAACGCTCTGTGTTTCCATTGACTGTAATAACTCTGCGAGGTCCTGGCATCTTGAGCTTGAGGTATGCATAATGTGGTACCGCATTGAATCTAGCGAATGCGGTTCGTCTGAGCAGCGCGTGATAACCGCTGCGGAACGGGACTATATCGAAGATTAACTCTTCGCTTCGGAAGACCACTTCCAGTGTAATTGAGCCTGTGCAGTGGGCCTCTACGCCTGGAATGACGCCCTTGAGGGTCGTGTTTGTGGGTTTGATCCTTGAGGGGTCTATACCCATTTTGCGCACTGTGTCCTGATAAAGCAGGTTCAGGCTGCTGCCGCCGTCCATAAGGACTCGAGTGAGGTGAAATCCGTCGATGATTGGGTCTAGGACCAGTGCGGCGAATCCGCCGTGACGGATATTAGTGGGGTGGTCCCTGCGATCGAAGGTGATCGGACAGGAGGACCAAGGGTTGAACTTTGGGGCGACTGGCTCCAACGCATGTACGTCCCTGAGCGCACGCTTCCGCTCCCTCTTGGGGATGTGGGTTGCGTATATCATGTTCACCGTCCGCACTTGCGGGGGAAACCTCTTCTGTCCTCTAGTGTGCGGTTTCCGGGGTTCTTCCTCGTCATCGCTATGCGGCCCCTTGTCCTTGTTTTCGGCAATTAACTTGCCGGCCTGCTTGAACACCCAACAATCCCTGTTGGTGTGATTGGCTGTCTTGTCTGGGGTGCCGTGTATTTGATACGAGCGATCGAGTATACAGTCCAAGCTGGACGGACCCGACGTACTTTGTTTGAATGGCTTTTTCCGCTGACCGTGTTTAGAGCCTTTGAATCCGGCATTGACTGCCGTATCCTCAGTACTTTCGCCGTTCATGCAGCACTTATGCTTGTTGCGACGTGACCTGCTGTTGCCATCCTTGGTATCTGAGGTACCATGGTTCTTTGATATGTTGTTACTACGAGCCAACCAGTTGTCTTCTCCTGCACAAAAGCGGGTCATGAGCATTGTGAGGGCTGCCATAGATTTCGGCTTTTCCTGACCAAGGTGCCGGGCTAGCCACTCGTCTCGGATGTTGTGCTTGAAAGCCACTAAGGCCTCCGCATCAGGACAGTCGACGATTTGATTTTTCTTTGTAAGGAACCGATTCCAGAATGGCCTGGCCGACTCTTCTGGCTGCTGAATTATGTGGCTCAAGTCATCGGCGTCTGGTGGTCGCACATAAGTGCCCTGAAATTTGTTGAGGAATGCGGCTTCCAGATCTTCCCAACAGCTAATGTAGTCCGCTGGCAAGCTATTAAGCCAATGCTACGCTGGTCCTTTGAGTTTTAGTGGGAGGTATTTGATGGCATGTAAGTCATCACTGCGGGCCATGTGGATGTGGAGGAGGAAGTCCTCAATCCATACTGCGGGATCTGTTGTGCCGTCGTATGATTCAATGTTTACAGGTTTGAAACCTTCTGGGAATTGATGTTCCATTACTTTGTCTGTGAAGCATAAGGGGTGTGCGGCGCCTCTGTATTGGGCTATATCGCGATGCAGCTCGTATGGGTCCTGCCCGCTGTGTTCGGCCCGGCCGGATTTGCTTTTACTGTATCCGGCATGACATTTACCATCTCGTAGAGTGGTGCGCCCTCGTGATCCGTAGATCGATCTTGAATGCTTTGCTTTGTCCTCCAATATGTCTCGCAGGTCTGGCGTATCTCCCCGTGCCTTTTTATTTGGATGGCGTTGGGGTGGAGGCTGAGCTTTTGGCTGGAATGCCTCTCTATCGCGGCCATGAGGTGGCCGATCAGCCATATTATACGCTTCTTCCTCCAGTCGGGGTAGTAACCTGCGCCTTGGGTAACTCTTGGAGGGACGCTCGAGTTTATATTCCTCGGCCGCGAGGATCTCAGTCCATTTGTCAGCTAGCAGATCTTGATCAGCTTGAAGCTGCTGTTGCTTTTTCTTCAGGCTATTTGCTGTGGCCATAAGCCTGCGCTTGAAGCACTCTTGTTCGACGGGATCCTCTGGTACGGCGAATTAATTGTCGCCGAGGCTTGCATCGTCTTCGGAGGGGGGCATGTAATTGTCATCTTCCTCCTCTCCGCCAGCCACTCTCTCAGGAGAGCTGGCTCCTTCATCCACTTGCTCTAAATCTTGCTGGAGGGGATTGTTGTTGTCTTTGGCGCTATCCGGAGTGTTATTATCTCCTGTGCCGGTATCACCACTTTTGCTTTGGCGGGACTTAGAGCGGCGCCGCTGATGTCGGCGCTTGGGTTGCTTCTTGGAGGGGTCATCCTCCGCTATCTCGTCGCCGTTGCTTTCGTTGGGTGTATCCACCATGTATATGTCATACGACGAGGTGGCTTTCCAGTGCCCTATAGGTGCTGGTTCATGTTGGTCTCCTACATCGTCGTCCATACCGTCGATGTCTTCGGAGTCGAAGTCGAGCATGTCGGTTAAATCATCGACAATGGCTACAAAGTGGGTGGTGGGTGGGCGTTGAATTTCTTCGTCGCCCGCATCCCAATCCTGTTGGCCATAATCCGGCCAGGGCTCTCCTGACAAAGAGAGAGACCTTAGTGAATTCAGAATGTCGCCGAAGGGCGAGTGCTGAAATATATCCGCGGCGGTGAATTCCATGATCGATGCCCAATCAGATTCGATTGGCAGGGGCGCGGATGGTTCGGGGTCCGGAAGAGAGTCCGACACCTTGGAGTCACGGGCTGCGCAGAGGATCTTGCTGGTGTTTGGCTCGACCGCCGTCGAGACTGCAGCCCCTGAGGCGGTGTCTAGCCACCCGTCCTCGATTGGCGCAGATGGCTCCGAGCTAAGGGTCGGAGCTGATGCGGGCGCGGCCTCTGGGGTACCGTCCGGTGGCAGAGCTAAGTCATACCCATCGCGACAGTGCAGCGAGACCGGCTGTGGCTCGAATCCGTCGAAGATCAAGTCCCCATGGATATTGGCCGTGTAATTCAAACTTCCAAATCTGACCTGATGGCCAGGGGCGTAGCTTTCAATCTGCTCCAGATGGCCAAGCGAATTAGCCCGCAGTGCAAAGCCGCTGAATACGAAGATTTGTCCGGGGAGAAAAGTCTCACCCTGGACCGCATCGTTACCATTGATAGTAGGAGCCATCAAGCCTAACGGTGATGACATAGAGGAACTCTCAATGAAAGCACCAATGTCGGTGTCAAAACCGGCGGATCTTGGGTAGGGGGTCCCGAACTATGCGTCTAGGCCGGATGGTAACAGGAGGCAAGGGACACGAAGTTTTACCCAGGTTCGGGCCCTCTTGATGGAGGTAAAACCCTACGTCCTACTTGATTAATATTGAACATATGGGTGTTACAAGAGTAGATCTACGACGAGATCAGAGAGGCTAAACCCTAGAAGCTAGCCTATGGTATGATTGTATGTTGTGATTGTTGTCCTATGGACTAAAACCCTTCGGTTTATATAGACACCGGAGAGGGTTAGGGTTACACAAGGTCAGTTACAAAGGAGGATATATCCATATACGTATTGCCTAGCTTGCCTTCCACGCCAAGTAGAGTCCCATCCGGACACAATTCGAAGTCTTCAATCTTGTATCTTCATAGTCTAACAGTCCGGCCAATGGAGATAGTCCGGCTGTCCGGAGACCCCCTAATCCAGGACTCCCTCACCCTTAGTTCCCCGCATCCCTCCCTTTCCCCATTAATACTCCGTGGGAGCCAAAACACCCTCTCCAGCAGCCGCGAAACCCTAGCTTCCTCTATCCTCCACCCCATAGCGCCCAATCCACCGCCTCCCTCCTCCATCACGCCGGAGCCGGTTCCCCGACGTCGTCGTCCAACACAATCGCAACCGCAACGCCCTGAAGGACATAGCAGCTGAAGCCAAGGTAGATCTGTCTCCACGACGCCGACGCTGACATGCGCCATACCAGAACCACTTCGACCATGCCGTCTTGCGCCTCACTGCTGCCGCTCCAGTGTCGCAACCATCCACCGCACCGAGTTGTTCCCGCTACGCCGTTGTTCGCCGCCTCGGATCTGGTTCCCCGCCGCCGACAGACGGCCATCTTACCACACTCAACAACTTGGCCATGGGTTCGTCCAAGGCTCCACCGTCCTCCACAACTTCTCATTTCCAGCGAACCACAAGAAGATCATTGGAAAAACAGAAGGAGGACACAACACTGCCTGCAGAAAAAGGTACTCCTCTTCCCTTATTCGTGCAAACCTTACGTCTCTGCTCACACCGTATTCATCCCACGAAAGAAACCAGTTGAGCGCTTCTTACTACATCTTCTTCGTGATACTAAATGCACAAGGTTTCCTCCCTTTACTATTTCACCTTTGCTATAGGTCAGTAGCCCGCCTGGATTTCAATTCAGGGCCAGTTGAACTGCAATTAAAAGAAGCAGCACCCGCTTAGGCGTGCGGAGCACCGCCTGTTCGCCGAGGAAGTGGCACATCGGTGTCTATCATAGGGGTGTGGGGCGCAGGAGCTGCTTGCGCCTGATCTGGAGGTCGGTGGGGCTTGAATGGATGGCCGGGGGGCGGTGCCAAGCACGGCGGTGCAGTGAGCTCGAGGGGAGGGCGCAGGCAGGGGACTAGGCCGGTGGTCACTGGCGTTTCAAGGAAGATCGTCAACACTGACTGGCTGGAGGTAGATGAAGGCGATTTGCCCGTTCTTTGTACATCGGACGGTGCAGAAAAAATGGACTGGCCTATTTGTTTTCAGTCGATTGTTATTTTCATAGAATCCTATAGTAATTTAGTGTGCCATGCATGTTGTAGAGCTATCATATGTCTCTTGTCATTTATTTCTCACCGACCTGCTATCTGCTACCTTTACACTGTACTATTTGTGCACACACTTCACCCATACTCACACTATTGTTTTTTTATGCATGGGTATTTCAGACTCTGACGCAGTGTTGATGAATCCAGAAAAGAAAAGATAGAAGTCACTCTAGTGTAATTCGAAGATAAGCACTAAGCATTTCGGTGCTCTAAAGGGTGAAGTGTCAGCAGTTGGAGACAGTAAACGTAGCTCTGCAGTTGATGATCTCAATTGCCACACACATCCATCCCAGGTGCTTGCTTTAACTTCGCGCTGTCAAATGTGGTTACATGTTGCATATGGTGTCTAGCTTGTATTGCTTCCAATTTGGTTAAATTGCATCTGCTTACTTTACACATTATACCTTTGATAATGACATGCCTTCCTATTTTTGATACATACTACATATGTCTAATAACCATGTTCGTACGTCAAACTAATGCTCTTTTGTATCCCTCGTCAATCACTTATGATGAGACAGTCACCCCAGTGGGTTACTGTGAGACACCATACTCGTTTAAAGAGTGCAGTGTCATCCTTCCCACATGATTCTCAAGAAACAGCAAGGCTAAATGAAGATAGTCAACGTAGCTCTCTAGTTGATGACCGCAATTCCCCCACACCACCATCACAGGTGCTTGCTCTAACTTCGTAGTGTGATATGTGGTTGCATGTTGCATATGGTGTCTAGCTTGTAATGCTTCTAATTGGGGTAAATTGCGTCTGCTTAGTTTACACATTATACCTGTGAATATGACATGCCTTCCTATTTTTGGTACACACTACATCTATGTGTTAACCTTGTTCTTACATGAAACTACCTCTCTTCTGTATCCTGCATCAATCACTTACGATGAGTCACCTTTATTCATTGCATATTGCATATTATTTCTAGCCTGTTGCCATGTATTGCTTCTAATTTTGTCAAATACATTTGTTAGGGCACCCTTTTAATTTGGCAGAGTGTTATTGGTTTCATCTTTCATATGGTTTCTAGCTTGCATTGATTCTAACAAGTTCAAGCACCTTGTGCTTAGTTTACACTTTATACATCATACATGTCAATATGTCACGCCGTCCTGTTTTTCATACATATTCTATCCTCCTATCATGCGGCTGCCTTACATGAAAGTAGTGTTCGTCAGTATCATGCATCAATGAGTTCTGAAGAGAAAATTTTATTCCTTTTTCTTGTGGGTTTGACTTGACAAGGCAAAATCAATAAAGAGGAAGGAAAATAGTAAGGAAGGCGATGATGGTAGTCCTCTGCAGCAATGTAAACGGAGCATCTATACCGACTCTCCTTGTACTGATAATGCATTACAAGGTCCAAGTCTCCGCTCCCCTACTCCACCATCCAAGGTGCTTGCTCTAACATGGCAGTGTGATATCTGGTTGCATGTTGCATATGGTGTCTAGCTTGTATTGCTCCTAATTAGTGTAAACTGCATCTGCTTAGCTTACACATGATATGTGTGAATATGACATGCTTTCCTGTTTTTGGTACATACTATATCTGTCTATCACACCATGTTCTTACATGAAACTACTCTTCTTGTGTATCCTGCATCAGTCACTAATGATGGGACACCTTTAAGTTGGTAGTGTGATATTGGTTTACGTCTTGAATATGATTTCTAGCATGTATTGCTTCTATTTTGATGAACGCCACCTATGGCGAGACAGTTTTAACTTGGTAGAGTGATATCGATTGCACCTTTCATATGGTGTCTAGTTTGCAGTGCTTCTAATTTGTTGAAGTGCCTTCTGCTTAGTTACCACATCATAGGTGTGAAATATGTCAAGCCGTCCAGTTTTTCGTACATATTCCATCCTCGTATCATGAATTTGCCTTTCATCAGAGTAATGTTCGTCAGTATCATGCATGAATGAGTTCTGAAGAACGAATTATATTCCTTTTTCTTGTCGGTTTGACCTCACAATGCAAAGTCAATAAAGCTTAAGGAAATTGGCAAGGCATTGGATGATGGTGGTCCTTCCGAGCAACTAAAATGGAGGTTCTCTACAGATTCTACTCCGCCATCCTCCCAACAAGATTCGCAAGACAACACAAGGCTAGACAGTCAATGTAGCTGTGTAGATGATGAGCACACTCTCCTACTCCACCATCACAAGTGCTTGCTCTAACTTAGCACTATTATATGTGGTTTCATGTTGCGTATGATGTCTAGCTTGTACTATTGCTTCTAACTTTGTTGAATTGCATCTGCTTACTTTACACATAATGCATGTGAATATGACATATGTTCCTGTTTCTAGAACATACTATATCTGCTCACACGATGTTCTTACATCAGACTACTGTTCTTGCATATCCCGCATCAGTCACTTATGATAAGGCACCTTTAAGTCGCCACTGTGATATTGGTTATGTCTTGCATATGATCTCTAGCATGTACTGCTTCTAATTTGTTGAAACGCCATACAGTTTGAACTTGGCAGAGTGATATTGGTTGCATCTTTCATATGGTGTCTAGCTTGTAGTGCTTCTAATTTGTTGAAATGCCTTCTGCTTAGTTACCACATCATAGGTGTGAATATGTCACGCCATCCTGTTTTTCATACATATTTCATCCTCGCATCATGTGTTTTCCTTTCATCGGAGTAGTGTTCGTTAGTATCATGCATGAATGAGTTCTGAAGAGCAAATTTTATTCCTTTTTCTTATCGGTTTGACTACACAATGCAAAATCATTACAGCTGAAGGAAATTAGTATGGCAGTACAGAGGGTCTCTACAGATTCTACTCCGCCATCCTCCCAACAAGATTCGCAAGACAACACAAGGCTGGACAGTCAACGTAGCTGTGTAGATGATGAGCACATCTCCCCTACTCCACCATCACAGGTGCTTGCTCTAACTTGGCACTATTATATGTGGTTGCATGTTGCGTATGATGTCTAGCTTGAATTGTTTCTAATTTTGTTGAATTGCATCTCCTTACTTTACACATAATGCCTGTGAATATGACATGTGTTCCTGTTTCTAGAACATACATGTGCATGATGAGCACATCTCCCCTACTCCACCATCACAGGTGCTTGCTCTAACTTGGAACTGTTATATGTGGTTGCGTTTTCCGTATGATGTCTAGTTTGTATTGCTTCTGATTATGTTGAATTGCATCTGCGTAGCTTACAACTTATACCCACAATGATCACTTACCCATAAGACACATTTAACTTGGGAATGTGATGTAGGTTGCATCTTGCATTGTCTTCTAGCTTGTACTGCTTCTAATTTCTTGAAATGGCACTTACGACAAGCCACTTTTTACCTGATAGAGTGATATTGGTTGCATGCTCATATGGTGCCTAGCTTTCATTTCTTCTAATTTTGTTGAAATGCCTTCCGCTTACTGTTTTTTCATACATATTCCATCCTCCTATCATACGTGTGAATATGAAATGTTGTCTTTTTTTGTATATATTCCATCCTCCTATCCTATGCTTGCCTTACATCAAAGTAGTGTTCGTCTGTATCATGCATCAACCAGTTATGTAGAGCTAATTTTATTCATCTTCTTGTGGTTTTGACTTCATAAGGCAATATCAGAAAATAGGAAGGAAAAGAGTAAGTTAGGGGGTGTTGTTGGTCCTCCGCACCGACGCAAACAGAGACTCTCTAGATTTGCCACTGCTACTGCTAATGAAGTTGAAGTCCCAAGTCTACATGATGAGTTCATCTCCCGTACTCCACCATCGCGGTGCTTCCTCTAAGTTGACAGTGTGATAATTGGTTTCATGTTGCATATGTTGTCTAGCCTGTATTTCTTCTATTTTAATTAAATTGCACCTGCTAAGTTTATACGTTATACATGTGCATATGACATGGCGTTCTGTGTCTAGAATACACTGCATCTATCTATCATACCATGTTCTTACATCAAAGTACTGCTGTTGTGTATCCCGCATCAGTCACTCATGATTGGACGCTTTTAATATGGTAGTTTGATAGTGGTTGCATCTTGCATTGATTTCTACATTGTACTGCTTCTAATTTTTCTAATTACCACTTATGACAAGACACTTTTAACTTGGCAGAGTAATATTGGTTGCATCTTTCATATGGTGTCTAGCTTGCATTACTTCTATTTTCTTGAAAATTCTTCTGCTTACTTTACACATCGTAGTTGTGAATATGTCATGACGTCCTGTTTTTCTTACATATTCCATCCTCATACGGTTGTCTTACATCAATGTATTGCTTGTATGTATCATGCATCAATGAGTTTTGAAGAGCGATTTTATTCTTTTGTGTTGTGGGTACGGCTTGACATGGCAAAGTCAAAAAACAGCAAGCAAAATAATATAGTAGGGAGTGGTGTTACTCGTCGGGAGAAACGGAAAAGCATCTGTCGTCCAGATTCTGCTGGTACTTATAGTGCAGTAGAAGGTCCAAATCCACCGGCTAAATCTACAAACACAGTATCACCTGCTCCACCAGCTGAAGCATCCGCTTCAACTATACCAGCATCTCAATGAGTTACTCGTTTGTTTGCTCCGGAACTGGCAAGTTCCCAAGCTGCCTTCACACCTAACACTACTTCTGAAGCACTGCTGACACAACAGGACTTGGCAAGATCAGATGAACCTCATGAGCATCAACACCAAGATGGTACCTGACCGAGTCAAGTTGCAGTTGCATGCTCCTTTATATGTACTCTCACAGTTTGATGTAAACTAACACTTTCCATATTCGTTGTTGAACTAGCACCACGGTGCACGCGGAAACAGACACCAGGGATAATGCTTGACAGATTAACAAAATCTAAAGGAGGAAGAATGGAGATCCATTTTGAGGCTGGTTTAAAAAGGCCACGTGATGCTACAGATTCAGCCAAGTTACTATCAGAGGCAGCCATTTCCGTTAGGTGTCATGCACGTATCCTCCCAACGTGGATCCAGTACAGGAATGAGAAAGACAATGCCCAGTTTAACACCTTCCTTGACAATTTAGCCGTAAGTAATGTTATTCATCACAATTAGTAATATTGTCTTGCTCTGTCCCTTACTTTCTAGCTTCCTCCTAATAAGACTCACATTGTTTTTTCAACAGATGAGGTTCAAGTTGGATCCAAAAGATGATGCAACTAAACAAGCATGCACTCATGTTTTTCAGTCTGCTCTGTGACAGTATCGGTACCGCCTTAGAAAATCTCACTTTGAAGGCAGGGCTAACAATGAAATCGCCCAAACATCTCAAGTGGAATATATTACAGATGATGACTGGATAGCCCTCGTTAAACACTGGCCTGATCCAAAGTATCAGGTAGGCTATATGTATTTGAACAGACCACATATTGAACTTGTATTTATGTATGTGCCTTACAAGTGTATTTTCTTCTAGTCTAACTGTTTGAAGAACAAGACCAACCGTTCTAAAGTGAAATTCCAACAGACAACAGGATCTCTTAGCTATATTGCACACTATGAGGCTCTTGTAAATAGCTGCTACTTCCTTCTTTTTTCTGTGCCATATTATCGTATCTATATTGACTTGTTCCAAATACAGAGGAAAGCCTGTGCGGACCAAAAAGAACCTGAACCGAATGCAGTGCAAATCTTCAAGGATTGCCACACCAGCAAGATGAAGGGCATCAGCACACCAGTTCAAGCCGTTATTGTAAGTCCTTACTCCTCCTGCCTTTGAACTGATTGGTACTGTGATGTGTTCATTTAACTACTTGGTTTGCAGCCAATGTCAGTTACTCTATTCACTTTTATACATAGTTTTCTTAACGTAGCATTTCACCTTACATGGTTTAAAAGAGATGAAGGATATTATTTTGGTCTTGATCTGTAATCTAGTTGTTATGTTCAGGTGCGCACACAATGATAAAATATACTGTTTGTTTTATATCTGTTTGCCCATGATATGAATGATGTCATACTATGTTCATCCTACTTTAAACCATGTCTCTTTCTCCTGAGATGTCAACGAATGTGAGGAAATAGACAATATGGTAGGCATGCTACATGGACATATGTTCCGAAAGTGATTTTATTATGTAGTTGGCACTACAATACATGCTAATGTATTACAGTAGTTCACCAAAATAAGTTATGTATAAACGTGTAACCTACTTTGTTTATTTTTGTCTCATTAGTAACTTATCTGGTACACTAATCTACAAGTTCAAACTTTCAGGAAGCTATGGAACAAATGATTGAACAGCCACAACCACCTGAAGGTGACGAGGCTACCACAGGCACAATGTCACCTCTTGCTACAGTGCGTCAGTATGTCTCCACAAACAGTGCATAAAGCACCTATCTGCGTAATTCTGGGTTGGTTGTCAAGGTAACCTCGTCCAAATCACCTACTGAACAAAATCTTCCTGCTAGACAGAGTGATATATCTATGCTCCAGACACAAGTCCAATCCCTAATGGACGTCGTTTTAGAAACAAGAATAGTGGTTGACAAATGTCGTCAAGATATGAATGGTTCTGAAACCAGACCATCAGACATTCTCTTTGTTGTTCAAGAACAATGGCGGAAAAGGTGAAGATCGTGCTGCTCCATCAGATTATACAGCCTGAAACATTAGCACCCAGGTCAAATGATTTGTGCTTCTATACATCTGATGGTGCTTTTATCTGCAAGGACTGTAAACTTTATGCCAACATGCCTTTTGTTGTATGGTTGGAATTTATTTTGTTGTGATACAACATTCATGATGTTGCCAAAGGCTACAGTAATTACGACGCTATTTTTGTATAGTGTAGGTTTATCTTAGTAATGTATTCGATCGAAAGCTTCATAGGAGCCCAACATGCCAACATTCGTCGGGCCCATTCCAATTGGGCTAAAAACGATTATGGGCCAAAATTTGCATGTAGCCCACTAAAAATATCTGGGCCTAAATCAGCATACGCTTTCATATTTTTTTGGTAGGCTTGTGCCTGTAGTGGGCCTTTAACAGGCCTAAACATAATTTGGGCCCTCAGTAACAATAGGCCGTTTACAAGTGTAAATATCTCAAGCCCATAAAAACATGGGCCTTTAATAGACCGAAAGTGAGATTGGGCCCTGATTGTGCCAAATAACCCACTAGTCTTAGCAGGCCGAAATGGAGGCCGTTTACGATGTAGATCTTCCATAGGCCGAAATTCGAATGGGTCGTAAATGCGTCGACCTAATACACGGGCCTTTAACAGGCTGGAAGTTCGGTCTGGCTAGATTATCGTCATTTTTATATGGGCCATTAATGGGCCCGATGTGACGTTGGGCCACATATGGCCCATGGATTTCGTCCGACGTTAACAGCCTGAAAATCACAACAGGCCGAAAGTGGCCCAAATCTATAGTGGGCCTCTAACAGGCCGAATGTCAGACATGACCGAATATGACCCAAATCCTTCACGGTCGTTTATGGGCGGAAAGTTTCAATGGCCTGTAAATGGGCCCAAATGAAGCAGGACCTTTAACAGGCTAGAAATACACCGGGCCATAATTCGGCCCATATACTTAGCAGACTATTAACGGGCCAGAAGTGACCATGGGCCATGATGATGACAAGTTTAGGACAGGCAGTTGATGGGCCGATTTGACACTAGCCATACGGGCCTTAACTGAGAATGTTGGGCCTTTAGCTGGGCTGGCCCATTATGGTGTGCAAAATCTTGTGGGCCTTTAGCTGGGTCGGCCCATATGGTCCGCTAAATCTTGTGGGCCTTTAGTTGGGCCGGACCATTTAAACTTTATGGGCCCGTCCATGTGTCAACATATCATAGGCCCATCTCGACCGTTGGATGAGTGACACCTATGCCAATGCGGAGCTGACGCGTGGTTCCGTCGGCCAATGAGAATTTTACATGTAGAAAATCGGCATTGGTCGTGGCTGTTAGCGGGTCGTCAGATCCAAAACCGGACCCGATAGCTTAACGGCGTCCCGTTACGGTGGATAACATGTGTTGGTCACCCTTGACGAAAGCACTTCTATGACGCGCGATTTATCATCATGGAAGTGGACACTTCCGTGATGATAATATTGGTAATGTCATGGAACACTTCTACAACAGCACAGGTATGAATATCTTCATTCTGTCATAAATTTGTCATGGATGTACATTCATGACAGAAAACGTGACCTACTGTGACAAACACGTATCATCACGGAAGTGTATTTTTTTGTAGTGGTGGGTTGCTAGCAGTGTTGATTACTCCTTGTAGTTGATGCTAGTTGGTTTATTCAATGGAAGATTATATTTTTAGATCCTTAATGATAATTAATACTCCTCTAATTATGATTATGAATATGCTTTGTGAGTAGTTATGTTTGTTCCTGAGGACATGGGAGAAGTCTTGTTATAAGTAATCATGTGAATTTGGTATTCGTTCGATATTTTGATGAGATGTATGTTGTCTTTCCTCTAGTGGGGTTATGTGAACATCGACTACATGACACTTCACCATTATTTGGGCCTAGGGGAAGGCATTGGGAAGTAATAAGTAGATGATGGGTTGCTAGAGTGACAGAAGCTTAAACCCTAGCTAGTTTATACGTTGCTTCGTAAGGGGCTGATTTGGATCCATATGTTTCATGCTATGGTTAGGTTTACCTTAATACTTCTTTCATAGTTGCGGATGCTTGCGAGGGGGGGTGAATCATAAGTGGGAGTCTTGTCCAAGGAAGGGCATCACCCAAGCACCGGTCCACCCACATGTCAAATTATCAAAGTAACGAACGCGAAGCATATGAGCATGATGAAAACTAGCTTGACAAAAAGGATTGGGCCACCTTGCTACACCTTTTTTACTTTCATTACTTGATACCCGTTACAATTTATCTTATCACAAAACTATCTCTTACCGATAATTTCAGTGCTTGCAGAGAATACCTTGCCAAAACCGCTTGTCATTCCCTTCTGCTCCTCATTGGGTTCGACACTCTTACTTATCGAAAGGACTATGATAGATCCCCTATACTTGTGGGTCATCACTGTACTCCAAACTTTCGAACATGATGACTTGGTTCGAGGCGAAGCTTTCAATGCGATCGAGGTGGCCAGTCGAATTGGCGTGAAGGACAATGCTGCCGAAAGCAAAGAGTTGGCCAGTGACGAAGATGTCACCACAGCCGACGTCGCAGTTGATCTTTAGCCAAGCCATCAATCTTATTCGATCGCACAACGGGACTCTAAATTAAAGCACCAATGTCGGTACTAAAATCGGTAGATCTCGGGTAGGAGGTCCCGAGCTATGGATATCAGACCGATGGGTAACATGGGACGAAGGAGACAAAGTTTACCCTGGTTCGGGCCCCCTCGAAGAGGTAAAACCCTATGTCCCGCTTTTATTGTATTGATGATGATGTACCGAGCACAGGCTTGATCTACCTCGAGATCATATGTTCTGTTCTAACCCTAAGGTGAGTAATTGTGATTCTATCTCTACGGACTAAACCCTCCGACTTATATAGGCACCAGGGGTATCTAGGGTTACACATGGTTAGGTGCCAACTAGGGAAACACATGTCGATAGCTGAAGCAATCCCTGGGGTACACGTCAAGTCTTCGATAGTGTCCATTTTAATCATCTGAGGGTTTGAGGCTTCCGGAGTCCTTCCTTATGAGATCGGTGGGCCATAAGGTCAGCCCATGGACTGTGGGCTAACTAGTTGATGAGGACATAACTCTTTCGGATACACACAAAACTCCATTGGATATACAAGGACCGATCATTAGAGCTCGAGCCCGACAACTGAATTTAGAGGTGAGCTCGTTCCTAAGGACTTCTTTATATGCTCCAGAGAATAGATTGCTAACTAATGATTATATTATGATTAGGAACCATGGAGAGCACCAGGAGATACTTGCAGAGGGGCTTGGAGGTGGAGAGGACCAGCAAGGTCGTCCAAGTCAAGGTGGAGGCCCAAACAAAGTTGACTTCAAATCTGTTTCGGAGTCCAGGAACAGTCTGCACTAAAACGGTTGTCCAGGTCGCATATGGGCTTGGTTATGGACATTCTATATATGCACGGATAGCTGAGAAGATAACCTTTCCAATGGAGCTGGTCCCATGGTCAAATTCCTCCTGAATAAGCGGGAATCATCGATACAAAAGATGTCCAGAATCTGTCTCGGTGTTGCGCCACTGTTTTAGGCCTTTGGGCCATGTATCCTTTTGATCCCAATTAGGGGCGTGACTAGAGGGTCATTGGTTAACCCTACACCATATTTACAGCCGCTAGTGCTTAGGTTAGGGTCAGGTTTTGCTTAGATTATTATGTCAAGAACAGATTTGTCGTTCGTCGGTTTGTGAGACCCCAACTTCGTGACGTTAATCATACATCTGCAATTTGGTTGCATTCTTTCTTGTTCTTCCTTGTGTTCTTCGATTTGCAGGCAAAGATTAGCCTTCTTGGCGAGGTCGATGATATGTCCATTTTGCATCATGTTTTCCTACTGTTATTTATGATATTTTTATACATAATAATGCTTTGTGGAGTAATTCTAATGTTTTATCTCTCATAATTTCCAAGGTACACACAAATAGGGAGAATTCCGACAGTTAGAAATTTGGACCTGGAAAAGCTACGTCAGGGTACCTATTCTGCATAACTCCAAACAGGCTGAAACTTCATGGAGATTTTTTATGGAATATATGATGAATATTGGAGCAGATAAGTACTAGAGGAGGTCCACCAGGTGGGCACAACCCACCTAGATGCGCCAGGGAGCCCAAACGCGCCCTGGTGGGTTGTGCTCACCCGAGCCCACCTCCGGTGCCCATCCTCTAGTATATATAGGTCATTTTGACCTTGAACAAATAAGGAGAGGACTTTCAGGACGGAGTGCCGTCGTCTCGAGGTGGAACTTGGGCAGGAGCACTTTTGCCCTCCGGCGGAACTTCTCTCCCGGAGGGGGAAATCATCGTCATCATCATCACCAACAACTCTCCCATCTTGGGGAGGGCAATCTCCATCAACATCATCAACAACACCATCTCATCTCAAACCCTAGTTCATCTCTTGTGTTCAATCTTGTTACCGAAACTATAGATTGGTGCTTGTGGGTGACTAGTAGTGTTGAACTGTTGATTACATCTTGTAGTTGATTACTATATGATTTATTTGGTGGAAGATTATATGTTCAGATCCAATATGCTATTTAATACCCATCTGATCTTGAGCATGATTATCATTTGTGAGTAGTTACTTTTGTTCTTGAGGTCACGGGAGAAATCATGTTGCATGTAATCATGTGAACTTGATATGTGTTCGATATTTTGATAGTATGTATGTTGTGATTCCCTTAGTGGTGTCATGTGAATGTTGAATACATGACACTTCACCATATTTGGGCCTAAGGGAATGCATTGTGGAGTAGCAACTAGATGATGGGTTTGATACGTGTCTGATACATCTCCAACGTATCTATAAATTTTGATTATTCCATGCTATTATATTATCTGTTTTGGATGTTTAATGGGCTTTATTTTACACTTTTATATTATTTTTGGGACTAACCTACTAACCAAAGGCCCAGTGCAAATTGTTGTTTTTTGCCTATTTCAGTGTTTCGCAGAAAAGGAATATCAAACGGAATGAAACCTTTGGGAGAGTGATTTTTGGAACAAACACAATCCAAGAGACTTGGAGTGGACGTCAAGGAAGCATCGAGGAGGCCATGAGGCAGGGAGGCGCGCCCAGGGGGGCAGGCACGCCCCCACCCTCGTGTGCCCGTCGTGGCTCCCATGACCGACTTCTTTCGCCTATATATACTCATATACCCTGAAAACATCCGAGAGAACCACGAAACCCTATTTTCACCACCACAACCTTTTGTACCCAAGAGATCCCATCGTGGGGCCTTTTTCATAGCTCCGCTGGAGGGGGAATCGATCACGGAGGGCTTCTACATCAACACCATAGCCTCTCCGATGATGTGTGAGTAGTTTACCACAGACCTTCGGGTCCATAGTTATTAGCTAGATGGCTTCTTCTCTCTCTTTGGATCTCAATACAAAGTTCTCCTCGATCTTCTTGGAGATCTATTCGATGTAATTCTTTTTGCGGTGCGTTTGTCGGGATCCAATGAATTGTGGGTTTATGATCAAGATTATCTATAAACAATATTTGGTTCTTCTCTGAATTCTTTTATGTATGATTTGTTATCTTTGCAAGTCTCTTCGAATTATCAGTTTGTTTTGGCCTACTAGATTGATCTTTCTTGCAATGGGAGAAGTGCTTAGCTTTGGATTCAATCTTGTGGTGTCCTTTCCCAGTGACAGCAGGGGCAGCAAGGCACGTATTGTATTGTTGCAATCGAGGATAAAAAGATGGGGTTTATATCATATTGCTTGAGTTTATCCCTCTACATCATGTCATCTTGCCTAATGCATTACTATGTCTTATGAACTTAATACTCTAGCTGCATGCTGGATAGCAGTCGATGTGTGGAGTGATAGTAGTAGGTGCAGAACCATTTCGGTCTACTTGTCGCGGACGTGATGCCTATATACATGATTATGCCTAGATATTCTCATAATTATGCACTTTTCTATCAATTGCTCGATAGTAATTTGTTCACTCACCATAGTATTTATGCTATTTTGAGAGAAGCCACTAGTGAAACCTATGGCCCCCGGGTCTATTTTCCATCATATAAGTTTCCAATCTATTTTACTTTACAATCATTACTTTCTATCTATATCGTAAACATACCAAAAATATTTATCTTATTATCTCTATCAGATCTCACTTTTGCAAGTGGCCGTGAAGGGATTGACAAGCCCTTTTATCGCGTTGGTTGCAAGGTTCTTATTTGTTTGTATAGGTGCTAGACGACTTGCGTGTACTCTCCTACTGGATTGATACCTTGGTTCTCAAAAACCGAGGGAAATACTTATGCTACTTTCCTGCATCACCCTTTCCTCTTCAAGGGAAAACCAATGTAGTGCTCAAGAGGTAGCAAGAAGGATTTCTGGCGCCGTTGTCAGGGAGATCTACGCCAAGTCAAGTCAAGTCAAGACATACCAAGTACCCATCACAAACTCTTATCCCTCACATTACATTATTTGCCATTTGCCTCTTGTTTTCCTCTCCCCCACTTCACCCTTGCCATTTTATTCGCCCTCTTTTCGATTCGCCCTCTTTTCCGTTCGCCTTCTTTTTCTCGTTTGTCTCTTTTTGTTTGCTTCTTGTTGCCTGTTTGCCCTAATGGCCCTGCCTAAAAACGTTGATCCTCACCTTAGAAGGTTGGAAGAAATTGAAAACAACGTCAGAAGCTTTATGACTTTGCAATTTGAGCATAATAATTTATTTATAAACAAGCTTAAAGGACAAAAGGGCTTTATGGAGTACATGAATAAAGAGATTGATGATATGTCTACGGAATTTTATGGTTTGAAATCTCAGTTTGCTCATCTTGAAAAATTAATAGCCCAAATTTTGGATAAGCAGGCCACCTTAGTTAATAAGATGGCCGCCAAACCGGAAGATCTAGAAGGTAATAGGGATGAAGATCTAAAAGTGATTGATGTGCCTCCTATTAAATCTTTGTTTTGCAATATGAATCTTGATAATGATGGGACTGGAGATGAGTCAACTTTAGTTAAAAGGCGTCCCAATGATTCGGAGTTTTTAGATCTTGATGCAAAAATTGGTAAAAGTGGGATTGAAGAGGTCAAAACTTTACATAGCAATGAACCCACTATTTTGGATTTCAAGGAATTTAATTATGATAATTGTTCTTTAATAGATTGTATTTCCTTGTTGAAATCCGTGTTAAATTCTCCTCATGCGTATAGTCAAAATAAAGGTTTTACCAAACATATCGTTGATGCTTTAATGCAATCTTATGAAGAAAAGCTTGAATTAGAAGTTTTTATACCTAGAAAACTTTATGATGAGTGGGAACCTACTATTAAAATTAAGATTAAAGATCATGAATGCTATGCTTAATGTGATTTGGGTGCTAGTGTTTCCATGATTCCAAAAACTTTGTGTGATGTGTTAGGTTTCCGTAAATTTGATGATTGTTCTTTAAACTTGCATCTTGCGGATTCCACCATTAAGAAACCTATGGGAAGGATTAATGATGTTCTTATTGTGGCAAATAGGAATTATGTGCCCGTAGATTTCATTGTTCTTGACATAGATTGCAATCATACATGTCGTATTATTCTTGGTAGACATTTCCTTAGAAAGATTGGTGCAATTATTGATATCAAAGAAGGAAACATTAGATTCCAATTTCCATTAAGGAAAGGCATGGAACACTTTACTAGAAAGAAAATTAAATTACCCTATGAATCTATTATGAGAGCCACTTATGGATTGCATACCAAAGATGACAATACCTAGATCTATTCTTGTTTTCATGCCTAGCGCTTGTTGGGAGGCAACCCAATTTTATTTTTGTTTCCTGCTTTTTGGTTCTGTTTAGTAATGAATAATTCATCTTGCTTATGTTTAGATGTGGTTTTATGCTTTTAATTAGTGGTTGTGCCAAGTAGAACCTTTGGGAAGACTTGGGGGGAGTTTTTGCAATCTTGGTGTAAAAACAGAAACTTTAGCGCTCACGAGATTTGCTGCCTTTTTTACTGGAGAGTGATTAGGTTGATTCTTTTTGAATATGATTGATAGAAAAATTCCTCACGTCCACCAATTTATTTCAGAATTTTTGGGGTTACAAAAGTATTCGAAACCTACAGATTACTACTGACTGTTCTGTTTTTGACAGATTCTGTTTTTCGTGTGTTGTTTGCTTATTTTGATGAATCTATGGCTAGTATCGGGGGGTATGAACCATAGAGAAGTTGGAATACAGTAGGTTTAACACCAATATATGTAAAGAATGAGTTCATTACAGTAACTTAAGTGGTGGTTTGTTTTCTTATACTAACGGGGCTCATGAGATTTTTTGTTGAGTTTTGTGTTGTGAAGTTTTCAAGTTTTGGGTAAAGATTTGATGGATTATGGAATAAGGAGTGGCAACAGCCTAAGCTTGGAGATGCCCAAGGCACCCCAAGGTAAAATTCAAGTACAATCGAAATCCTAAGCTTGGGGATGCACCGGAAGGCATCCCGTCTTTCGTCTTCGTCCATTGGTAACTTTACTTGGTGCTATATTTTTATTCACCACATGATATGTGTTTTGCTTGGAGAGTCTTTTATGATTTGAGTCTTTGCTTTCTAGTTTACCACAATCATCCCTGCTGTACACACCTTTTGGGAGAGACACACATGAATCAAAATTTATTATAATACTCTATGTGCTTCACTTATATCTTTTGAGCTAGATAATTTTGCTCTAGTGCTTCACTTATATCTTTTAGAGCATGGTGGTGGTTTTATTTTATAGAAATTATTGATCTCTCATGCTTCACTTATATTATTTTGAGAATCCTTTAGAAAAACATGGTAGTTTGCTTTGGCTATAAAATTAGTCCTAATATGATAGGCATCCAAGATTGGTATAATAAAAACTTTCATAAAAGTGCATTGAATACTATGAGAAGTTTGATAATTGATGATTGTTTTGAGATATGAAGATGGTAATATTAGAGTCATGCTAGTTGAGTAGTTGTGAATTTGAGAAATACTTGTGTTGAAGTTTGCAAGTCCAGTAGCATGCACGTATGGTAACCATTGTGTAACAAATTTGAAACATGAGGTGTTCTTTGATTGTCATCCTTATGAGTGGCAGTCGGGGACGAGCGATGGTCTTTTCCTACCAATCTATCCCCCTAGGAGCATGCGCATAATGCTTGGTTTTTGATGACTATATATTTTTGCAATAAGTATGTGAGTTCTTTATGACTAATGTTGATTCCATGGATTATACAAACTCTCACCTTTCCATCATTGCTAGCCTCTTCGGTACCGTGGATTGCCCTTTCCCACCTTGAGAGTTGGTGCAAACTTCGCCGGTGCATCCAAACCCCGTGATATGATACGCTCTATCACACATAAACCTCCTTATATCTTCCTCAAAACAGCCACCAAACCTACCTATTATGGCATTTCCATAGCCATTCCGAGATATATTGCCATGCAACTTTCCACCATTTCATTTATTATGACACGCTTCATCATTGTCATATTGCCTTGCATGATCATGTACTTGACATCATATTTGTGGCAAAGCTACCATGCATAATTTATCATACATGTCACTCTTGACTCATTGCCCATCCCGGTACACCACTGGAGGCATTCATATAGAGTCATATTTTGTTCTAGTATCGAGTTGTAATCATTGAGTTGCAAATAAATAGAAGTGTGATGATCATCATTAATAGAGCATTGTCTCAAATAAAAAAGAAGAAGGGAGAAAGGCAAAAAAAGGAAAGGCCCAAAAAAGAGAAAAGAAATAAAAAGGGACAATGCTACTATCATTTTTCCACACTTGTGCTTCAAAGTATCACCATGATCTTTATGATAGAGAGTCTCTTGTTTTGTCACTTTCATATACTAGTGGGAATTTTTCATTATAGAACTTGGCTTGTATATTCCAACAATGGGCTTCCTCAAATGCCCTAGGTCTTCATGAGCAAGCAAGTTGGATGCACACCCACTTAGTTTCTTTTGTTGAGCTTTCATACATTTATAGCTCTAGTGCATCTGTTGCATGGCAATCCCTACTCCTTGCATTGACATCAATTGATGGGCATATCCCTAGCCCGTTGATTAGCCGCATCAATGTGAGACTTTCTCCTTTTTGTATTCTCCATATAAGCCCCATCATTATACTCTATTCCACCCATGGTGCTATATCCATGGCTCACGCTCATGTATTGCGTGAAAGTTGAAAAAAGTTTGAGATTACTAAAGTATGCAACAATTGCTTGGCTTGTCATCGGGGTTGTGCATGATGAGAGCATTCTTGTGTGACGAAAATGGAGCATGACCAAACTATATGATTTTGTAGGGATGAACTTTCTTTGGCCATGTTATTTTGAGAAGACATAATTGCTTAGTTAGTATGCATGAAGTATTATTATTTGTATGTCAATATTAAACTTTTGTCTTGAATCTTTCGGATCTGAACATTCATGCCACAATAAAGAAAATTACATAGAAAATTATGCTAGGTAGCATTCCACATCAAAAATTCTGTTTTGATCATTTACCTACTTGATTACGAGCAGGAATTAAGCTTGGGGATGCTTGATACATCTCCAACGTATCTATAATTTTTGATTGTTCCATGCTATTATATTATCTGTTTTGGATGTTTAATGGGCTTTATTATACACTTTTATATTATTTTTGGGACTAACCTACTAAGCAAATGCCTAGTACAAATTGCTATTTTTTTGCCTATTTCAGTGTTTCGCAAAAAAGGAATATCAAACGGAATCCAAACGGAATGAAACATTCGGGAGAGTGATTTTTGGAACAAACGCAATCCAGGAGACTTGGAGTGGACGTCAAGGATGCATCAAGGAGGCCACGAGGCAAGGAGGCGCGCCTAGGGGGGCAGGTGCGCCCCCACCCTTGTGGGCCCCTCGTGGCTCCCCTGACCGACTTCTTTCGCCTATATATACTCATATACCCCGAAAACATCCGAGAGCACCACGAAACCCTATTTCCGCCACCGCAACCTTCTGTACCCAAGAGATCCCATCTTGGGGCCTTTTCCGGAGCTCCGTCGGAGGGGGAATCGATCATGAAGGGCTTCTACATCAACACCATAGCCTCTCCGATGATGTGTGAGTAGTTTACCACAGACCTTCGGGTCCATAGTTATTAGCTAAATGGCTTCTTCTCTCTCTTTGGATCTCAATACAAAGTTCTCCTCAATCTTCTTAGAGATCTATTCGATGTAATTCTTTTTGCGGTGTGTTTGTCGGGATCTGGTGAATTGTGGGTTTATGATCAAGATTATCTAGGAACAATATTTGGTTCTTCTCTGAATTCTTTTATGTATGATTTGTTATCTTTGCAAGTCTCTTCGAATTATCAGTTTGGTTTGGCCTACTAGATTGATCTTTCTTGCAATGGGAGAAGTGCTTAGCTTTGGCTTAAATCTTGCGGTGTCCTTTCCTAGTGACAACAGGGGCAGCAAGGCACATATTGTATTGTTGCCATCGAGGATAAAAAATAGGGTTTATATCATATTGCTTGAGTTTATCCCTCTACATCATGTCATCTTGCCAAATGTGTTACTCTGTTCTTATGAATTTAATACTCTAGATGCCTGCTGGATAGCGGTCGATGTGTGGAGTAATAGTAGTAGATGCAGAATCGTTTCGGTCTAATTGTCGCGGACATGATGCCTATATACATGATCATGCCTAGATATTCTCATAATTATGAACTTTTCTATCAATTGCTCGACAGTAATTTGTTCACCCACCGTAATACTTATGCTATTTTGAGAGAAGCCAATAGTGAAACCTATGGCCCCCGGGTCTATTTTCCATCATATAAGTTTCCAATCTATTTTACTTTGCAATCTTTACTTTCAATCTGTATCATAAAAATACCAAAAATATTTATCTTTTTATCTCTATTAAATCTCACTTTTGCAAGTGGCCGTGAAGGGATTGACAACCCCTTTACCGCATTGGTTGCAAGGTTCTTATTTGTTTGTGTAGGTGCGAGCCGACTTGCGTGTACTCTCCTACTGGATTGATACCTTGGTTCTCAAAAACTAAGGGAAATAATTATGCTACTTTGGTACATCGCCCTTTCCTCTTCAAAGGAAAACCAACGCAATGCTCAAGAGGTAGCAGTCTCGAACGTATCTACTTTTTCCGAACACTTTTGCCCTTGTTTTGGACTCTAACTTGCATGATTTGAATGGAACTAACCCGGACTGACGTTGTTTTCAGCAGAACTATGATGGTGTTATTTTTGTGCAGAAATAAAAGTTCTTGGAATGACCTGAAAATCCACGGAGGCACATTTTGGAATTAATGAAAAATATTGGCGAAAGAATCAGCATCAGGGGGCCCACACCCTGTCCACGAGGGTGCAAGGCGCGCCCTCCCTGGGGAGCCCCCCCTGGGACTCCACCGACCTCAACCCCAACTCCATATATTCACTTTTGGGGAGGAAAAAATCAGAGAGAAGGATACGGAGCTGCCGCCAAGCCCTAATCTTCCTCGGGAGGGCTGATCCAGAGTCCGTTCGGGGCTCCGGAGAGGGGAATCCATCGCCATCGTCATCATCAGACATCCGTCATCACCAATTTCATGATGCTCACCATCGTGCGTGAGTAATCCCATCATAGTCTTTCTGGAAAGTGATGGGTTGGATGAGATTTACCATGTAATCGAGTTAGTTTTGTTAGGGTTTGATCCCTAGAATCCATTATGTTCTAAGATTGATGTTGCTATGACTTTGCTATGCTTAATGCTTGTCACTAGGGCCCGAGTGCCATGATTTCAGATCTGAACCTATTATGTTTTCATGAATATATGTGAGTTCTTGATCCTATCTTGCAAGTCAATAGTCAACTACTATGTGTTATGATCCGGCAACCCCGAAGTGACAATAATCGGGACAACTCCCGGTGATGACCGTAGTTTGAGGAGTTCATGTATTCACCAAGTGTTAATGCTTTGGTATGGTAATCTATTAAAAGGAGGCCTTAACATCCCTTGGTTTCCAATAGGACCCCGCTGCAATGGGAGGGTAGGACAAAAGATGTGATGCAAGTTCTTTTCCAGAAGCATGTATGACTATATTCGGAATACATGCCTACATTATATTGATGAACTAGAGCTAGTTCTGTGTCACCCTATGTTATAACTGTTACATGAGGAATCGCATCCGACATAATTATCCATCATTGATCCATTGCCTACGAGCTTTTCACCTATTGATGTTTGCTTAGTTATTTTTCGTTGTCACTGTTACGATTGCTACAAAGACTACTACTGTTACTTTTGCCACCATTACCGTTACTTCCATACAATTTTGCTACTAAATATTTTGCTGTAGATATTAAGTCTTTTAGGTGTGGTTGAATTGAAAACTCAGCTACTAATACTTGGGAATATTCTTCGGCTCCCTTTGTGTCGAATCAATAAATTTGGGTTGAATACTCTACCCTCTAAAACTGTTGCGATCCCATATACTTGTGGGTTATCAAGACTATTTTCTGGCGCCGTTGCCGGGGAGCATAGCTCTATTCTTTGAATCACTTGGGATTTATATCTGTTGATCACCATGAGGAACTTGAAATATGAAAGAACCAAGATTCTTTCCTCAACTATGAGGGGAGGTAAGGAACTACCATCTAGCTCTGCACTTGATTCACCTTCTGTTATGAGTAAATTTGCGACACCTACACCTGTTATTGATTCTGATATGTCGCATGTTATTGATGATGCCACTTCTGCTATGCATGATGCTTATGATGAAACTACTTCTATGCTTGATAATACCGTGCCATTTAGTGAATTTCTTGATGAACAACTTGCTAGGGTTAGAGAGAATGAAATTATTGAAATAGATAATATTGATGAAAGCGATGATGAAGATTCCCCCTAGATATGAATTGCGTGATGTGCCTGAGAGTTATGTTATGGATGAAGAAACTGCTAGAGACCTTTTTGCTTGCAAAGATAGATATGATCTTAAGAAACTATTAGCTAAGCTGAAAGAAAAGTCTTTAAATGCTAGAATGAAGTATGACCCTGCTTTTGCTACTTCACCTATCTATATTTCTAAAGGATTATGATTTCTTTGTCGATCCTGAGTTAATTAATTTGGTTGAATCTGATCCTTTTTATGGCTATGAATCTGAAACTGTTGTGGCACATCTTACTAAATTGAATGATATAGCCACCCTATTCACTCATAAGGGAAAAATCGTTACTACTATATCCTTAAGTTATTTCCGTTCTCGTTAAAGGGTGATGCTAAAACATGGTTTAATTCTCTTGCTCTTGGTTGTGTGTGTAGTCCCCAGGATATGCTTTATTACTTCCCTGCTAAATATTTCCCCGCTCATAAGCAACAAGCTTCCTTAAGGGAAATATATATTTTTGTGCAAATTGAAGAAGAGAGTCTCCCACAAGCTTGGGGAGGCTTCTCCGATTACTTAATGCTTTGCCTGATCATCCTCTCAAGAAAAATGAAATAGATGATATCTTTTATAATGGACTAACCGATGCTTCCAGAAACCACTAAGATAGTTGTGTTGGTTGTGTTTTCAGGGAAAGAACTATTGAGCAAGCTAAATTGCTATTGAATAATATATTGAGTAATCATAATGATTGGACACTTCCTGAACCAACTCCCAAGCCAACTAAGAAGAAAAGGGGTATTCTATTTCTCAGTCCTGAAGATATGCAAGAGGCAAAGAAATCTATGAAAGAAAAGGGTATTAAAGCTGAAGATGTTAAGAATTTACCACCTATTGAAGAAATACATGGTCTTAATAACCCGACACGGGTAGTAAAGGTAAATTCTCTCCATAGATTTGATGAAGGTGATATTCCTCGTAATAAGTCTGCTACCCAATGCTTGGATGAGTTTGATAATTTTATTGTTAAACAAGAAAACTTCAATGCTTATGTTGGTAGACAATTGAAACGTAATGTTTATATGGTTGAACACTTGATTGATTATATGTATAGAGTTAAAGGTGACCATAAACTTATTAGTAAACATGCTTTTATGGTTACCAGTCAGGTAGAACAAGTGCTTAAAGCACAAGATGGTTTGCTCATGAATTAAATAATAAGAAAAATGATAATACTGTTAGAGTTCTGACTAGAGGGGGTAGAATGACTCAGGAACCTTTGTATCCCGAGGGCCACCCTAAGAGAGTTGAGCAAGATTCTCAAAGAACTAATGTTGATGCACCTAGTCCTTCTAAGAAGAAGAAAAAGAAAAATGATAGGACTTTGCATGCTTCTAGTGAACCTATTGTTGACACACCCGATAATCCCAATGATATTTCTATTTCTGATGCTGAAACACAATCTGGTAATGAAAATGAACCTAGTGATAATGATGATGTTCATGTTGATGCTCAACCTAGCAATAACAATGATGTAGAGATTGAACCTGTTGTTGATCTTGATAACCCACAATCAAAGAATCAACGTTATGATAAGAGAGAATTCATTGCTAGGAAGCACGGTAAAGAAAGAGAACCATGGGTTCAGAAACCCATGCCTTTTCCTCCTAAAACATCCAAGAAAAAGGATGATGAGGATTTTGAGCGCTTTGCTAAAATGATTAGACCTATCATTTTGCGTATGCGTTTTACTGATATGCTTAAAATGAATCCTTATGCTAAGTCTATGAAAGATATTGTTACAAATAAAAGAAAGATACCGAAAGCTGAAATTTCCACCATGCTTGCCAATTATACTTTTAAAGGTGGAATACCAAAGAAACTAGGAGATCCAGGAGTACCAACTATACCATGCTCCATTAAAAGAAACTATGTTAAAACTGCTTTATGTGATCTTGGAGCCGGTGTTAGTGTTATGCCTCTCTCTTTATATCGTAGACTTGATTTGAATAAGTTGACACCTACTGAAATATCTTTGCAAATGACCGATAAATCAACTGCTATACCTGTCGGTATTTGTGAGGATGTGCCTATTGTGGTTGCAAACGTTATTATTTTAACGGACTTTGTTATTCTTGATATTCCCGAGGACGATAGTATGCTGATTATCCTTGGTAGACCCTTTTTGAATACTGCAGGGGCTGTTATAGATTGCAACAAAGGCAATGTCACTTTTCATGTCAATGGTAATGAGCGTACGGTACACTTTCCGAGGAAACAACCTCAAGTCCACATTATCAATTCTATTGGAAAATTTTCAACGATTACTATTGGAGGTTTTGAATTCCCTCTTCCTAGTGTTAAGAAGAAATATGATATTCTTATTGTTGGGGACATGCATATCCCCATTGAGGTAACCTAGTGTTATTCGAAAATTCTCCATTTTCATGTTATTCAGAAAGAGTTTGTTAACAAGACTTGATCAACCTTGTTAGTGGATTCATTTTGATGAGCATGAGATGGATAAAGTTAGAAAGCACAACTCTCTGTACCCTCCTTTTACTTTCCGTTATTTAGATTAAATAAAGCAAAAATAGTATTTTCTGTCTGTTTTCTGAATTATCCTTGTAATAAAAATACCCCCAAAATAAAAGTTCTCCAAATGTCCTGAAAATGAAATATGATTTTTTGTAGAATATTTAAAAATTTCTGGCACTGAGAACACACCAGGGGGGCCCACCTATTTGGCCACGAGGGCACAGGGCACACCCCCTGCCTCGTGGGACCCACGTGGACCCCCTCCACTTATTCCAACACCCACTCACTTCATCTTCCTCTATAAAAAAATCCTCCCATAGCTCAAACCCGTGTTCTAGCTCATCTTGCTGCCAATTTCGATCTCTTTGCTCAAAGCTCCATTCACAAAATTGTTTTGGGGGATTATTCTTCGATATGTGACTCCTCCAAAGGTCCAATTAGTTTTTGTTCTAGTGTTTTATTTATTGGAAATTTTTGCTGCCAGGGTGACCCTGTTCTTGAGCTTGCATGTCAAATTTATATGGTCAAAAGTAGTTTTAATGCATGATGTAGGCTCTAGGCACTTGTGGGAGTAGTTGCTATCAATCTTGTTGGGTTTGGTTCACTTTTATTTTGAGTCACTAAAAAAATTCAGAAATTTTTCAGAGAAAGAAAATGATGAAGAGATTGTTGATGAGCTCTTTGAGCCGAAGCTCGAAGGATAAGCAAAATGAGGAGAATAAAAAGCCCAAATACAATCTTCCTCGCACTGCGGAGGTTCGGCCGTGCGAATGGTCTGTTTATGTATTCTTGAGAGCCGCCGGAATTTACGATGACTTTTATTACTTGGCTGAGAATGCAGGCCTCACCGACTTCCTCCACGACCAGCGCGAACAGTATCGCCTACTCACTAATATTTTCATGCAAAAAATTATTCCCATGCTAAGAAATCACCACCTTCAGTGGAGTTTCACTTATATGATGAGGTTAAGAAGATGTCACTCCATGATTTTTGTCGGGTCAGCAAAATACTCTTTGTGGGCAGCATCGAGGAACCACATCGTAGTGATGTGGATGGATTTATTGATAGAATTGTTGTAGGGGAAACAAGGAACATTTTCGATGCAAGAATTACTAGTATACATTTTCCTGTTCTACGTTACTTTGCGACATTTGCTAGTAGATGCTTAATTGGTCGCGGGAACAGTGGAAATCTTAGTGCTCCCGATCTTGCCATTTTGCGCCATGCTTTGTTTCGTGATACAACTTTCAGCTCAGGCGCTATTGTTGCTAAAGGACTAAGTCTGAACTATACCAAAGGGCCCCATCTTCAGAGGCATCTTTGCTTCACACCTTGCTAAACACTTTGAGATACCTATTAGGCATTATGAGAAAGAGGAAAAGTTGATGCCCCCTATTTTTCTAGATTATAAGGGTATGGTAGCACATGAATTTATTGTTAAAAATAAGAATAAGATGCTTAAGTATAATTTGATATTTGATAAAACTCACTATGAGACTATTACCTTGCCAGCACCCTCTTTGTTTAACATACTTTCAGGCACGTACCTCATCTTACCCGAGGCCATTTATGCATACTGGAGGCTGACACAAGTCCCAGAGCTTGAGCCACCACTTGACCCTTATCGACAGTCTGTTTATCAGTGGTATCTGGAGGAGATCGCGAACCAGCGGCACCCTAAGCACCCTCCTCAGTACACCAGAGAGAGTAGCTTCGGTCCATGGGCGTAGACCAACTTAGGCCAAAAGCCTAAGCTTGGGGGAGTACGTATTTCTCACCGACATTACATTCATGTTCACACAGTCATTCTAGTTGTCGGTGCTCATACTTTTTCATTGCACTATCCATGCTAGTTTATTTTATTTTCTAAACCTTCTTATTGTGTGTTTGAAAGACCTTAAGAAAAAATAAAATTAGTTGTAGCTTTTAGCTAGTTTACTTTCCATGCATGTAGTAGTAGTAATTAAAAGAAAACCCAAAAAGATTTCTCGTTCTTATTTTGCTTGTTGGGAGCTTTCCCGTGCAAATAGTTTTTTTCTTCTCTTATTCTTTGGGGGTCGAGAGGAGAAGACCATGATGAAAATGTTGAGTGGCTCTTAGATGCATTATTGTTGATTTAACCAAGAGCCCATATTACCTTGTCTTCTCTCTTGTATTAAATGCTTGCAGATTCCAGCTTAGTCTAATGCACGTGCACTATTATAATTATCCACACCGTTTGGTCATGCGAGTGAAAGGCAATAATGATCATATATGATGGACTGAGTGAGATGAGAGAAGCTGGTATGAACTCGAGCTATCTTGTTTTTGTAAATATGATTAGTTCATTGTTCCTGATTCAGCCTATTATGAATGAAACATGTTTGCAATGACAATTAGAGATTATAGTTGCTCATGCCATGCTTAATTAGCTAGGAGTTTATAATGGTTTACCTTGCGTGCTAACATGCTATTGAAATGGTTGTGATGTGGTATGATAGGGTGGTATCCTCCTTTAAATGATTCGAGTGGCTTGACTTGGCACATGTTTACGCATGTAGTTTAAACAAAATCAACATAGCCTCCACGATATTTATGTTCACGGTGATTTATATCCTAGTCATGCACTACAAAAAAAATACACTTCCGTGATGATACGTGTTTGTCATAGTAAGTCGCTTTTTTTGTCATGCATGTACATCCATGACAAATTTATGACAGAATCAAGATAGTCATACCTGTGTTGTCGTAGAAGTGTTCCATGACATTACCAAAATTATCATCACGGAAGTGTCCACTTCCATGACGATAAATCGCGCGTCACAGAAGTGCTTTCATCAAGGGTGACCGACACGTGGCATCCACCGTAACGGAATGCCGTTAAGCTATCGGGTCAGGTTTTGGATCCAATAACCCATTAACAGCATCGACCAATGGGGATTTTCCACATGTAAAATCATCATTGGCTAGAGGAAACACGCGTCGGCTCATTGTTGGGACAGATGTCATCCACTCATTGGATAGGAGGCGCCTATGATAGGTCGACACGTGGCACGGCCCAACAGTGGCCCATTCCGGTGAAAAAGGCCGACCCAGTAAAAATTAGCAGGTCGGCCTATATAAGGCCTACTTGTGTCAGGTCCATTTAAGCCCATGGCCCATACGAGATGTGCCAATTCAGCCCGTTAAAGATTTGACACCATTGCAGCCCATCGTCAGTTCGAGCCCGTTAACAGCCCGCTATATATTTGGGCTCAATATCGGCCCGATGAGATTTCGGCCTGTTAGCGGTCCATTTAATGGATGGGCCAATTTTCAGGATGTACATCTTTCGGCCTTTTAGCGACCCATTTAAATGTTGGGCTAATTTCCGGCCCGGTGTGTCTTTCAGCCTGTTGACGGCCCATAAATCTGATGGGCCATTTGTAGTCGGACCTAAGTTTCGGCCTTTTAGCGGCCCATTTAAGTGTTGGGCCAATTTCTGGCCCGGTGTCACTTTCAGCCTGTTGACGGCCCATAAATCAGTTGGGCCCATTGTAGTCGGACCTGAGTTTTGGCCTTTTAGCGACCCATTTAAGTGTTGGGCCAATTCCTGGCCCTGTGTGCCTTTTGGCCTGTTAACGGACCATAAATGAGTTGGGCCATTTGTAGTCGGACCTTAGTTTTGGCCTCTTAACTGCCCATGCCCTTCATGGTCCAATACCAGCCCGGTTTCTCTTTCGGCCTGCTAAAGGCCCACAACACAGTTGGGCTGTTTACAATACGACCTGACTTTCGGCCTCTTAGCGGCCCATGCTCTTCATGGTCCAATACAAGCCCGTTGTCTCTTTCGGCCTGCTAAAGGCCTACAGTATAGTTGGGCCATATGTAGCCCAAACTTAGTAACGACCTGTTAACGGCCCGTGCAATAAATTGGGGCCACCTGTTGCCCGCTTCGATGTCGGCATGTTAACGACCCGGGAGGTAAGAGGGCCGACCATTAACTTTAGGCCTAGTAACGGCCCATTAACTTAATGGGCCCACTAAAGTTCGTTCATGTCTTTAGGCCAAATTAGATAATTTGATCCCATTACGACGAGCAAAGGTACGACATACAGAGAATAACGTTGCACATCCAGAATGTATTACAGGGAATTACATCCACTGGGCAGTCAAAGATTGATGCTAGTGCAAATAAATGAGCAGAACCTCTACAACGTCACAATCTGCAACCTCAGCACAGATGACGCCCATAAGCATGTGAGCAAGTTCTTGCTTCTTTGCCACACTGTCTCTCAAAACATTGATCAGTTGTTGTGTCGCACGACTCTGCACCTCTGATTCATCCACCATTTCCATCATTGCTTCAGCCATTAATTGGTTCACAAACATACATTTATTCTGTCGCATTCGAGAGAGAGGATACTGAACAGATTCAGATGGCGATTTTGACAGCCTTGTATTATTGATAGTGGAGAGTGTCTTGACCACTGCATCATAACATAAATTAGGATGGGAACCAAATAGATTAATCATGAGTTATTGCCATATTACCTGGCCTAGATTTACTAGAAAGAAACAATGGGGTTGCCTTGCTGTTTTCAGAGTTTGTCTTCTTATCTTCAGCAGCCTGCACAAAATTAACACACTAGCATTGCTATCGTTGGCCAAGTCAGATAATAGGAAAGCAACATTGACACAATGGACGTTTGGGCAACTAGCCTACACCAAATTAACACAATATGGCACAGCTATCATCAGCCAGGTAAGGTAATACGAAAGCAACATTGACACAATGAATGAATGGGCAACCAGAGAAGCACTACAATTCAGTAATGTGCGTGATATGAGATAGCACATTCATGCATCTCAGTACGCAAAACTACCAGGCAGTTTTCCTTTCAAAAATCAACATTGGCGCCTTTAACATTTTGCTACAACTAATTTTAGCTCAGATAAAGGTTAGATTCAGGCCGATTAACAAAATACATGTTGATGTAAAAATATAGTGATATACAACAGGTACTTACATCAGCACTGGAGCACAGAGAATTCCCGCAAGATATTTCCCTCGAATAAGATCCCAATGGAGGAAGTCTTGTATCGTTTAACCTTATTTTCTAAAAGAGAGATGGGTAAGAAACATGTAGAAAATATGATCAGAATGCTATAAAATTTCATGATGTGAGGATACGCACACACTTCTTAGAATGGAGTTGACATTCTTTTGCTGGACTGGAGCGGACTAGTTCTTTGGCCACTGGGATCTGCTTATTATCAGTAGGAGTTGGGTTTCTCTGTGCTGGAGAAGTATCTATGAAAAATGGAGTTGGTTTATTATCTCCTGGCGTTTGGATCTTTTGCAAAGACCTGGTTTGTAACCCTTCAGATTCTAACATAGCCATCTTCCCCTTGCATGCCTTATATAGAAGAATGGTGGTTCAGTTATAAAACATGCTACAACAGAGATGGAATAGGTACTGAAGAATAGAAAGGCATGACATATTGACATGTATTCACTCCATCCAGAAATAAACGGATGGGTCTAGGCATATTTCAGTTCTAGATACATCTAGTTTTATCCATTTCTGCGACATTTAATCCGGACGGAGGGAGTATGATGTAAGAGCTAGGGATACGACAGGACAACACAATAAAAAACATTGAAAACCCCACTGCAGAACCAAAGTATTCAAACCCACTGATATGAGATAGTACACTCATGCAGCTCAGGATGCAAAACTACCAGGCAGTTTTCCTTGCAAAAATCAACATTGTGGCCTTTAATCATACATTTTGCTACAACTAAATTTAGATCAGATAAAGGTTGGATTCACGCCGATTAACAAAATACATGCGGATGTAAAAATATGGTGATATACAACAGGTACTTACATCTACATTGGAGCATAGAGAATTCCTGCAAGAATCTTTCCTCATAAACGATACCATTGCAGAAAATCTTCTATCTATTAAGCTTATTTTCTAAAAGAGAGATGGGTAAGAAACATGTAGAAAATATGATATGCATGCTATAAAATTTCATGATGCAAGGATACGCACACGCTTCTTAGAATTGATTTGACATATCTTTGCTGGACTAGAGCGGACTAGTTCTTTGGCCACTGGAATCTGCTTATTATCAGTAGGAGTTAGGTTTCTCTGTGCTGGAGCAGTATCTTTAAAAACTGGAGTTGGTTTATTATCTCCTGGCGTTTGGATCTTTGGCAAAGGCCTTGTTTGTAACCCTTCAGATTCTAACATAGTCGTCTTCCCCTTGCATGCCTTGTATAGAAGAATGGTGCTTTAATTATAAAACATGCGGCAACAGAGAGATGGAATAGGTACTGAAGAATAGAAAGGCATGACATATTGACATGTATTCCCTCCATCCGGAAAAAATGGATGGGTCTAGGCGTATTTCAGTTCTAGATACATCCTTTTTTATCCATTTCGGCAACATGTAATCCGGAAGGAGGGAGTATGGTGTAAGAGGTAGGGATACGACAGGACAACACAGCAAAAAAACACTAGTTGAATGTAAAACTGTATGCTAGCGGAATACATACAGAAATAACTAAGGCAACATACACGTGTATGATTGGGAAAATAAGATGGCACTGCAACAAAGCACTAGAACAACACTTCAATGTAAAAAAACATGGTATGGTAGGCAGATGAAGTACATACTGATGAATAACAATGCATAAGATATTCAGAAGCATGATGTCCAAATTAAGCAGATGGCATTGCGATAGAGTAGAATGACAGTACTTAAATTTGAAAACATGTTACCATGGATGGAATAGGTACTGAAAACCAGGAAGGCATGACATATTTACATGCATGATCAGCATGCTAAGCACATGGCATTGCAACAGAGTAGATACACTCCAGGACATTATATGCATGTTGTACCCATATCACAGGCCAAGTTAGAGCAAGGACCTTGTGGGGTGAAGAGGATTCATCATCTTTGTGCAAGTCTTCTGAAGAACTGCCTTTACATGTTCCATCATATTGGGTATCATTGACATCAAGTTTATTGGCCTTTACATTGCTCCGTGAGGTTCTTGTGGATATATCAGTGTGTGCAATTATATCTGACATGCATGGAAGACAACTAGTAGTTAGATTTATGTAATGAGTGCATGTAGGAGACGACATAAATAGTAGGACTGGGGTTAACTAGCAGCAACAGGTCTCATAAACTAAAGGGAGAACACAGATGAAAGTTATAGAATATGTATCGTTTGTACTCGAGATTAACTAGATGGCACACAAAAGTATTAAAGAACAACATAGGAAATACTAGAAGTGGTATAATACTATAATCACCAGCCTGTGGGATAGCATTGGCTCATCGATGATAACTATGGAACAGTGTTACCTAAACAACAAGTATCTTAGTTGAACTATGGAACAACGTTAACTCCCGAACAAGACACGTAAGAGATCAGCATGAATATACAGTGAAATGTGATGATCTATTTTCCATGCTTGGATGAATAACAAACCCATAAATGTTGCACACAAGTAAGATGAGGCTACAACCTATCTGCCTGCCATCCATAAGAGTGAGCATCATGTGCTGACTTGTCGATGGCCCTACAGTTGTTGTGGATGTGCATGTCGGGCACGCGCATTCGATGCAGGGAACTGTTGAGTAGGGACTATAGCTCCCTTCTGGTGTATGCTTCCCTTGTTGGAGCAGCTGCGGCTAGTCGGAAGACGGTGTGTCTGAAGATGCAGATAATGCATAATGTTAGGAACGACATATCTCTTTGATCTGAAGAAATACACTAAGAGATCAACAGCAAGGTACGAGAGTGGTCACACGTCTGTTGACTGAAGACTAAATTGGGGTCACACGATTTTATTTTATTTTGGTACTGTCTGATCAACGCTGGATGGCTGGCCGTCTTGTGCCTCCTGGCTGACACTGTTCGGAATCTTCCCCGAAGAGCCAGGGACCAACGGCAGAGCAGCCTGCCGCCGCCGTCTGTGGCCCCGGCCAAAACGCCGCTCCCCGCCCCACCGCACTACCGTGGTTGCGCCGCCCCCGGGCCAATCCACAAAGACTCCCCGTCATCCAGATCCGGCGGCGGCAGTACCTTCAACCCATGCAACTCTAAAAGATATCCATCTAAGTGATGCTTCCGCGGCGAACTTTGCGGCCCCGCACCCTTACGTTAGACACCAGCCAACCGACAGCCTAGGAGCTCCGCCGCCTCAAGGGGTGCTGCTTCCCATTGCAAATCGATTGGCCCAGAATAAAAATTCAGACAACTGATGCCTAAATAAAGTGATTTGAGATGAGGGTGCGACCTATCTGGCGGCATGGTGAAGTAGGCAGGTATCGGGGATATACCCCACAGCGTAAACCGGCTGGAAGTATAACCCGGCCGGACTTGGCGGTTTACTTGAGACCCGGCTGACACTTGGCGATTCACTGGTGACCCGCCCTAACTTGGCGGTTACAAGGCCCAAGGCCCAAAAGGCCGGTTTATGCTAATGGAGGCCCAGAAAAGGTGTATTTCCCTTACAAGGAGTCAAGACCCGGACTTGTATCCGGTTTGTATTAGAAGATAAACTAGTCCTAATCCTAATAGGACTCCACATGTAACCCGCCCCTTCAACATATATAAGGAGGGGCAGGGCTCCCTAGAAGGGAGAAGGGGGACAAGTTCCATAAGTTGGACAAGTTAGGTTTATACAATAGCTCTCGAGATAGAGCACACTTGTAACCGTGATCATCATCATCAATATCAATGAAGCCGGATGTAGGCTTTTACCTCCACCGTGAGGGGCCGAACCTGGGTAAAACATCGCGTCTCTCATCCCGCTCAACCCCTCTCAAGCTACCACATAGATGCGTTGGCCTCGCGACTAAGTCCTCACACTAGGACATCTGCCGTGACAAATCCACGACAGTTGGCACCCACCGTGGGGCATCGCACGGTGGTCTTGAGTTCTTGGAGGGATCTTTCTAGGGTTCAAGAAGTTCGCAATTTTTCCAGATGAAGAAAAACTCAGCTCGGATGGATCGGCAACATCTGCGAGTTCATCAGCCCAGATTTTCCGGTCCGTGAGATTTAAGTAAGAGAAGAATTACAGTTATGGTTGATCTGCTGCCGCCGTCACGCGATTTATTCTGTCGTTTCCAAGTCGCCAAAAACTAACAGAGACGCATCTGATCAAACCGATGCCTCACGTGTGCCTGTTCTACTGCTACTTCGACTCCAAACTGGATATCGAGACAATCTGATTATTGCCAGGGTCACGGTCAAACAGGAACTTAAAAAAACAGAAAGGAGAAGACAAAACAGTCAATGACCCAGAGTCAGACTCAGCCATGATTCGGATTGCCTGGTTCCGCCTCTATGTCCTACCCGCCGCCGCCGGCGCGCCCGATCGATGTCGTCTCTAAGCCGGCCCCTGCAGAACTGCCTCTACCTCCATGCTGACCCGCCTGGGTGCCTTCGCCTCTACCGCGTCGCTGACGCCACGGCCGAGCGGCCTCACCCTCGTTTCAAACCATCTCAGCACGGCCGCACCTTCGCTCCTCTGAGCCGCCATCACGCCCTTGCTCCACCGAGCAGCGCCAAGCCACCTCTGCGCCCCTGCAGTCGCCGCTTCCACTGCTGCTCCGGGCCGCCGGAGAGCCGCCCTGCTCTGCCTCGCCTTCGGCGTGACGAGCCGCCTGCTCCACTATGGCCGAGCGCCACCTACCTTCATGGCCGAGGTTAAGTCGCCACTGCTTGGTCCTCTGACCGTGGTCCGCCCCTCCGTTGCCAATTTGTCGGGGCACCTCTGAGCCGCCGCCTCCAAAATTGACATAGCCCGACGCCGCTTCGGCCACAGTATACTCCAGTGGCCGTGACCGGCTCTCTTTCCGCCACGTCCCGCGATGGCCGGGTAGCATGTCGCTGTGTCCACGCGCCAGCGAAACCCGACGCATCGCTGCCAGCTGCGCCGGACTCCGTCCCTGCTTGCCTCTGCTGAGCCGCTGTGCTCGCGTGCACAAGCTGTCCTTGAGCGCTCCTGCGGCAGCTGTGTACCCAAGGGAGGTGGTGCGTGTATGCACATCTTGGATGTGATTAGTAGTGCTTCTTGGTAAGCTGGGAGTAGCATGTGCTACTACTTGGTTCAGTAAATGGTCAAGGCTGTCATAACAATGGAGATCGCACCTGCAGCAGTGTCGTACGTCGCAGGGTTCGGCCAGTTTCACTGTCATCGCAGCTCGAACCAGCGATGGTTTTATTATTAACATCAAAATCTGCTTCAGCATAACTGGGGAGTGCAAAGGATTTCGTCCATGGAACCTGGGTTTTGGAGTTGCAATGTACCAAGACCAAAAAAGGAATTTACGATGCAAGTCAAACTTCAGTGGACCTTTGGAAAAAAAGGTTACAACCACAGCTCAGCTCCAAGGTGCCCTTACCCGGGTCCTCTTGTGCGACCCGCGCCCCGTCGGCCGGATGTTACTTGTCGATGTGGGGAATCCTAATATTTACATCCGCAAACATTCTGCTTCAACTCAATTGACTATTGAAGAAACGCAAGTTTCAGTTTCGGCGGATAAAGAAAACATACTTGCTATGGGTAATGGGCTTTGTCCTGCTGATGATTTGAGCTCAGGGATTTTCGGGTGTGTTGAAGGGCTCAACCTCACTTCTACCTCCAGTCCGCGGGCGCACTGGCTCCCCGCTGCTACAGTAATTAGTGCTGGCCAGAAAAGAAAAATAAGTCTATTTGACATAGCGCTGGGCTGTTGGATGCTATCCATAATTTCAATTGTGGACTTATATGCGTCTTAAAATTTGGTCTGCTCCGTCTCTGCCTATCTGACAAAAAATGCCAGGTGATATCCATCCAAATTTATTCTATTAAACATATTGTTTTTTATCAAAAGAACAATTACTGGGTTTATGATATTTTTCCGCAGGACCATTATTCCTACAAAAAGGTGTCGCAAAAGGGGCGTGGACAAATATTATTTTTTGCGCTAGCGCTCGTCCTGCACAAGTTGCCACCCCCGCGACATCAACTTTGCCCGTCTACGAGGCTGACAACACCTGCAATTGACTTGACTATCCGCACGGCTTATTGCGCCTGCGATTAACTCGCCCGACCGCACCGGTTTATAGTGCCGCAGCCGATTCATCTGTTGTCCGGGCAAGTCAGGTGAAATTCATCCAGTATATTTTATATTATATATTGCTTCCTTTAAAATAGCAATTACTCTGGCTTGCAAGTTCTCGAGTGCAGGACAAGTTATATCACTGAGACGTTGAATGATTCCTACCGGTTTATGTCACGGTCAAATGTGGAGAATCTCAAGACAACTCCTCGAGTCGTCTTAGGACTCGGGGGCTACAATGACATGACTTGGGAACTCTGGGTCATTGGAGGGAATGATAACCCGGTTCCAGAGGACACTGTCATATTGGTGAAAATTTAAAGGCCGTCAAAAAATTGTCGGTTCAAAATAAAGATTCTGGTTTAAAATCCGGTTCAAGAGACATCTCTCTCGCGCAAAGCTTTGAAGCTCTCAAATCCAGTATAAAATGTCCGGTTCAAAAAGGAATTAACTTCTCGCAAGTTCGAGTTTAAAGGCCGTCAGAAAATTTCTGGCTGAAAATGAAGATTCTGGTTTAAAATCCGGTTCAAGGGAAAGATGTCTCCCACAAAGCTTTGAAGCTCTCAATATCCGGTTCAAAATCCCGGTTCAAGAAGAATTTGTCTCTTGCAAAAAGTTAAAAGTTACCGAAGAGAACCTGCTGCCATGATGCACGGTTCAAACATGGGTATCCCGCCTTATTGGCTTATCATATTATTAATCGCATGGGGGCTTCTATTTCATAAAGCAGTGTCCGGTTTACCCCTTGATTCAGCTTATCAAAGCTTATATAACATCACTTGGGGGCTTGGTCGTATCCAAAACATAGCTACACCTCTTGATCGGTGCAATGCCACAACATCACTTGGGGGCTTGGTCGTATCCGAACCATAGTCACACCTCTTGATCGGCTCAAAGCCAAATCAATTCGGGGCCAAAGAGAGTGTTGTAAAACAACAATTCAAACATAGGCACCCACTGAGCACAGCTCAAAATGTTACTTGGGGATTCTTTGCTATCGCAATGAACTTAGAATCTACACTTGTAATGGGCTATCAAGCCATGGCTTGGAAGCCTGGTGTATACACCTAAAACCCCGGGTTAACCTACCTCTTTAAGTAAGTTACTCCGCTCAGGTAAACCTGGTATGACCCTTCGAACTTTGACAAGTTACTCTAAAATACAGACCCTAAACTTGTCAAGTTAAAACGATGATTGGTTAAGGATTGAGGACTATCTTAAAAGGCTTTGCAAAAATGGTTTAACTCTGTGGCCTGGTAGCCCAAGCCTCAAATTTGGGGCCTGGCAGCCTGTGAAAAGCCTCGACTACAACAGTTTTTATTTGCCTTTTGCTAAGTTTTTCTTTTCATAAGATTTGTGATGTTTTTGACCCGATGTTTATGAACCCGGTTAGGCTGTCAACTATAAGTTGTCAGTACAAGTTACAATCCGGAGATTATTAACCTGGCCTGGTTTCGACTACAAGTCGCCAGCATCGGATATGGATAATCTGGTGTTTATCACAACCCGGTACGGTTTTATTATAAACCGGCACAATATGGAAGGAGTTATCAGTACTCTAGATTGGGGTTATTACCTTTACTACAAAAAGTTGGTAAAACCAACAATGTGATTCAATGTCACAGGTATGATATATTTCATATTTGATTATTCTTAAGTGCAGCCTTGGTTATAAACCCGGGTTATATGTTGGGCATTATGACCCGTACGGCGGTAAACCGCCAGGACACTTTAAACTTGTTGTATGCAGAAACAGGTTTGTTAAACCGGCCTGGCTTTGGACTATAAGTCGCTAGTATATATATTTGGATTGCGCCGTTGGAATCATGCGCTTATAAATCATTGGGTTATATTATTCAAATAGCCAAACTTGGCTGAATTTTCATTATGATATTGAATGAATAAGGTTCTCATACCGGATTATATTATCTTGAATAGCCAACATGGCTGGATTTTTATGGTTATTAATAACCGGTATTATTGAGTTTTCAAAGTCGCTTTAGCGCAATGGCTATTATTTTATCAAAGGATATGATTTATTCTACAATGGAAGGAATAGTCCCGAGTCGCTGCAGGCTTACAACCCGACACTTGGGGGCTACATTATTCAAATTGAGATTACATGCAAGTCTCATGTCGCTGCAAGCATGCACCATGACACTTGGGGGCTAATGCAAAGTCATTTTTACTAGTCTTATTGAAGACCCGACTCATCATATTATAATGAGCCGGCCCTTGGGGGCTACCAATTGCTCCTATCAACAATTCAAGGTATACAAGTTTTCGTCCATAATATTGAAGGATCCATTGCTTAGTTGGTAAAGCACAAAGGTCTTAACCTTGTGGACGTGGGTTCAAGCCCTACGATGGAAGCTACATTGTAAGATGTTATTTTCATTGAAGTATATATCAAGTCCCAGTTCAGTATTATCTTACTAAGCCGGCCCTTGGGGGCTACACAACACTGCTCAAGTCTACATGATTATATTTACAAAGTCCCTGCTCATTATTGCATAATGACCCGGCCCTTGGGGGATACAGTGATTGAAGTTTTTATAAGCAATTACAAGTCCCAGGTTGCTGCAAGCATGACAACCCGGTACTTGGGGGCTACATAATATGGAGTATTCATTTTTTACTAGTGACTGGGATGAACAACATGGATTTCTTCAAAATTGGTAGTATTTATATTGAAGCAAGTCTTAAGCCATCACTTTGTTCTGCTCAAGACTTGGGGGGCTACAGGTATTATATTATTATTGAAGAAATATTTTCAAATTCTCTGTTTGAGCAAACCAGATTGACCCGGCATCACCAATCATTATGACCTTGTGGCTGCAACCTGGCGTCATCAATAATCATGAACCGGCATTGTGAACCAGCGTTCGCAACAATCATGAACCAGAATTGTCAGTTTTTATAACCCAACAATGGTGGTAATCATAAACCAGCAAGTTCTACATCTTCCAGCTGGCTGAATATCAGTTGAATATTTGAACACCAATATTTTTGTCAAATCAGAGCATTGAAGGCCGATTCAAATGGATTCTTTATTTAAAAAATATCTTCTGCAAGAAAATTGATTATGAAGTTGGTCTATTGACTCGGATTTTCTAGAAGGAGGAAATAACAAGGATTTAAGGATGATCAGGTGCCGGTTTACAAGAATTTTTAACCTGGAGTACAACTTGTCAAAGTTGTTCTTGTGTTTGTTTACAGGATCAGTTTACCATGGATAAATCCAAGCTAAACTGGGGGCTAATGTCGGGGATATACCCCGCAACGTAAACCGGCCGGAAGTATAACCCGGCCGGACTTGGCGGTTTACTTGAGACCCGGCTAACACTTGGCGATTCACTAGCGACCCGTCCTAACTTGGCGGTTACAAGGCCCAAGGCCCAAAAGGCCGGTTTATGCTAATGGTGGGCTGGTTTAAGAGAAAAGGTGTATTTCCCTTACTAGGAGTCAAGACCCGGACTTATATTCGGTTTGTATTAGAAGATAGACTAGTCCTAATCCTAATAGGACTCCACATGTAACCCGCCCCTTCAACATATATAAGGAGGGGCAGGGCTCCCCAAAAGGGAGAAGGGGGACAAGTTCCACAAGTTGGACAAGTTAGGTTTAGAAAATAGCTCTCGAGATAGAGCACACTTGTAACCGTGATCATCATCATCAATATCAATGAAGCAGGATGTAGGCTTTTACCTCCACCGTGTGGGGACGAACCTGGGTAAAACATCGCGTCTCTCGTCCCGCTCAACCCCTCTCAAGCTACCACATAGATGCGTTGGCCTCGCGACTAAGTCCTCACACTAGGACATCTGCCGTGACAAATCCACGACAGCAGGTCCAGCTGCCGAGTCGGTGAGGCCGGCGCGGTTGCGGTGGCGACCAGCGGCAGGGAAAGAGCGATGTCGTGACGGTCGACGGCTACGCCGAAGCAGTGCCAGGACTCTGGACGGATCCGAAGTTGGAGCCGCTCCGGCGCCGTGAACAACGGCGGGGGTGAATCGGCTCCGGTACGGTTCATGCGGCCGTCGTCGAGGCAGCACCAGCAGCACGGAGTAAGAGGCACACGGCCCAGTGCACGACGGCAAATGGACATCGTCTCCGGCATTAGGGAGGAGGGCGGCTATGAAATTGGTGCGGTGGGGGCGCCATGGAGGTGGGGCTGAGGTTTCGCGGCTCGGGAGAAGGGAGCTTCCCGGGGAGAAGGTGATTTGGCGCCCACGAGGTATGAATGGGGGCGGGCGGGGGAAATTGGGAGGGGAGTGGAACCATGTCTTACGGATGCATTTGTCTGAAATGTGAGGGGGAGTTACAGTTCTACCCTTGCCTATAGGCTTCTCGGCTTGGGTCTGTGTACTAAGGGTCGGGGATAGTAGAGTAACTTTGCTTCTTTGGGCAGGAGCGATTTCGGGCGAGGAGGGCGTGTTTTGAACTATAGTGGGCGCGAGCAATTTCGGGCGAGGAGAGCGTGTTTTGAAATAGTGGGCGCGAGCAATTTCGGGCGAGGAGAGTGTGTTTTGCCGACCATGGTTTATGAATTATTCGGCACATGTCATTTCGGCCGAGGAGAAGGCACGCTTGGATGAAGTTATGAACCTACCCTCGATGTACAACGGGCCAATTGATGCGTGTGCCACATAGGACGTTAATTTCGCGTCTCCCATTTATTTGCTCGGGCGAATTCCACCGAGCAGAGAGGATGTTTAATGGTTCGTTCAAATTTTGGGAGAACGAGCATCCACGTCTACCTTACCAAGTCGATTCGGATCAAATTTTGAAATATTAACTTGCCACTTCTTTTTTAGATGGAGAGATGATGCTCGAGAGTAATGTGGTTTTACATGCTCGTTGCTAGCGATTTACTATATGACAAATAGTTGACCCACTCGAAAACGCGAATCAAACCCAAAATGAAATATCTCGATTCAATGAAATAGCTCGTTCAGTAGGTCAAAATAGTGAACTAAATCCAAAATTGAACACCTCAATCGAGTAGCATGTTGTATAGTATTATAGTACTCCATGAATAGGTTGAAAGTCAAATTAATGAACTTGTTTGATATACGCATATATCCGTTCATGTGTGGATTGCAGACAACATGTTCTCCAATTTAAATATTTGAATGCAAGTTTATATCGAAACATGGTTTATATCAGTCTTTGATGCATAAAAACGCGACCTCCCCCTCTCCCGGACTCCTGTTCTCTCTCTCTCTCACCGACAATCTTCAATTCTGCCGCACGCATCCGACACAAAAACCTTCTTCATCCCTCTCCCTTTCTCTCCATCTCTCTCTCTATCTCTTTGTGTGTGTGGGGGGGGGGGGTCTTTCTAGTTCGCATGCATATATACACCATCTATAGGTCTCTCTCGCACACTATGTATGATACTCTAGCTAGTCCAAGCTAGATATCTTGGGTGCACTCATCGTACGCACACAGATTCCTTGGCTCTTTGCCTGTAACTCTCTCACGCAGCACTATGTCGTCTCGGAGCTCTTCCCCCCTCTCTCAAACTCTCCATCCACCTGGGTCACACATACACATGCATATCTCACTCGCACTCGATAGGCCCATCTAAAACTCTATCTCTCCCCCTCGTTCTCTCTCCATCTCACACGCGCACACACACAATCTCATGCCCAGCTAGCCAAGTATGATGGTCTCTCACTCAATTGCAGGCACACGCAGTCCCCCCTATATGTATATGACTAGCTAATCTTAGTCTCCATCACAAACATGTGCATGGTCTATCTCGATTTCTCTCGGGGCATCTTTCTATCGCGCACACACTCCCTCGATCTCGCACCCATATAGTCCCCTCACGATCTAGACGGGATCTCTCTACCACAAACACACCCTCTCTCCCTCCTCATGCGTCCATGCCATCCATGTGTCCCTCTCGACCTTTGTTCCTTGTTGGCCACACCTCTATTGGACATGTGCTACAGGGGTGTCTCTCTGCGTTGCAAACAATCACACACTAGCTATCTTCGTGTATCTCCTCGCCTCGCTTTTCCATCTTGGAGATGCATGCGTGATATGTTCTCATAAGAAACAAAAAACACACTCTCTCTCTCTAATTTATAGTTTGTTGTCACTTTCTCTTTCACACACATACTCTTTTTGCACACTTACTCATTCTCCTTCACACGCACTTGATCTGTCTCGACTGAGGCACTCTCCTCGGTCCATAGCATATAGATTTATTGAAAAGTCAAACATCACAAAGTTTGACCATGTACATGGAGAAAAATAATTACATCTAGTACGGCAAACATATGCCATTAGATTCACCATGAGATGTAGTTTTGTATGATGTATATTTGGTATTGTAGATATAAATAACATTTGCGTAAACCTGATCAAAGTTTCCAATGTTTGACTTCTAAAAAATTTACATGCACTGCATTATCGAGCGGATGGAATCTCTCTTTCCCCCTCTCAGCTATCTGACGCACCACTCAGCCTTATCGGGGCTCCTCATTCTCTCTCAAATTTTATTGGTCAGTTTGGTTCGTGACCTGACCCTCATGCCTTGATGGCCGGTACTGCCTGGTGTGGATGTGAGATGTAAAATATTTCTGCCTGGCCAGGCTTGTGTGGTGCTGAAGCGTTTGGTTCATGCTTGGGCCAGGAAAAGCATCAACGTCCCATCAATCAATCCATGCATCAATTATTTAATGCTAATATCCATCCATGTTGCTGTTAGCCTCGTGGCCACATGACCAGGCACGACCAGGTGCTTGAAATCGGTCGCCTGGGCCAGGCTACTTGCAGTGTTTGGAGTTCAGCCAGGCTAATTAAAGTGCAAGGGAACCCAGGCCAGGCGGGCTTTCTTTTTCACAGGGTAGCAACCAAACAAGCATGCATGAAATCTAGCCACAACCCCAAGCCAGGCAAAAGATGCTCAGGACGCAAGCCAAACTGGCCTTATATCTCCCTGGTTCACACATACACATGTCTCGCTCGCGCTATACATATAGACCCATCCAACACTCTCCGCCCTTGTTCTCTCTCCATGTGACACCCCCCCTAAGTACCATAATCCCTCAATCCATCATAGGCGCAAGAACTCCCCCCTCCAAAGTATGATTATCTCTTACTAGCCAACAGGAACACATGTATTGTCTCCTTCCATCCATACGTCTATCTCGATATCTCTCGGGGCATCTTCTATCGCGCACACACCTTGTCACTCGATCTCCCACCCATGTAGTCCCATCACGATCTCCAGGGGATCTCTCTATGACAAACATACACTCTCTCCTCCCCATGTCTGCATTTTCTCCGTACATCTCTCTCGACCTCTCTCCCTTGTTTGTCAGACCCCTCTTGGCCACGTGCTAGGGGTCTTGCTCTCTCGGTTCCAAACAACCACACACTATCTCCTCACCTTGCCTCCGTTGTCGAAGATGCATGTATGATATGTTTGCATAAGACACGCACGCTTTTTCTCTACTTTTATCGTGTGTTGTCCATGTCTCTTTCACACACGCACACACACTTTTTTCACTCACTCTCTCTCTCTCTCTTGTTAGGGACTCTGTCACGTCCATAAGCATATGGATGGTTTGAAAAGTCAAACCTCAGAAACGTTTGACCAGGTATATGTGGAGAAAAACATTTACATCTGGAACGATCATTAGATTCATCACAACATATACTTACTTCATACTATCATTTATCTTTGGTATAGTAGATATAAGCAATTTCTTTATAAACTTGGTCAAAGTTTCAAAAGTTTGACTTAAAAAAATGTTGGAACTACATTATCGAACGGAGGGAGTAGCTCTTTCTCTCTCTCTCTACTATCTCTCACGGGCCTCCCCTCTCACTCAAACTCTCTATACCAACGGGTTATATGCTCACTGTGTCAGCGTATAGCTCTGTATATTGTTTAGTTGACCGGTCAACCAATCCACATGCTGCCTTGTCAGCTCGTGTTCTGTATCTCCATGTGCTGGCCCATGTGGCAGTGGGTGAAAATAAGTAAACTAGAGGCCCATCTGACACGCGGTGAAGTAAACAAAGTTGAAACCACTCTGGGTAGCACCCAGCACACTAGTAAATTGAGGGCGCATTGAGGACAAACTTCTTGCACGCGAAGGACGCACTCGCGAACAATTCACCACTGCACGGCGGCATGCACAGAAGGACGCACTCGCGCACACCCAGCACACAACACACACCAGGACACGTGTACACATCTAGGAGTAGAAGGCCGTGGAAAAATCTGGCGCGATGGCCGCTGCCGGAGCCGTCCACCCCCAGTCTTGGTGTTTCGTGCAATGCACGGGCATCTACGCACGGGAAATTATGTCGAACAGGGCTAGTTGTAAGCAGGCTAGCTCTACAGCCATGATGATAGTGACTGCAGACGGTGAGGCTGACTATGGTATGCCGAACACGGCGCCTATACTCAGGTGTCATCTCTGGCGCAAGGTCTTGTCACTTCACTGTGAGGAGCAGCACATAATAATTTGACCAAGGGATAGTACAGTGCTAGTACTCCTACTACTACCCCTACATTGGTAGTACTACTACTATTTCTAGTAGCACCACCGTCTGGATTTAGGAGTACTACCACGTCCATCTGGATTTTAGTATTTGACTAGCAATATCTAGTAATGCATGTCACCAATCCATATGTATGCGTATGTATTTTTATCTTTCCGTCAAATCCATGTAGTAGTATATGATACTACAGTAATTATCTTACCTTTCGCATCAACTTCATAATTTTCGTATGTACTCCATGCATGAACGGCGCCAGAACCAAACTTCTCATTACTCTAGGCAAAATCGTTATTTTCTATCTATCGGTCGCGCCATGGAGCAGAACCAAATTTTACAAGTTACGAGTTCAAAAGGAAAAGCCTGCCGTGTTCGCATCACACCCCCACACGGTTGGTCCGGCACGCCGCTCAAGCGGGAATGTGTGCGGTGTTGCATTTTCACTTACAAGTGGGACCGCAGTTGAGCAAACCGACTATCGGCAAACCCCCACCCCGCCCACCGCGTGATGGCTAAGAAAATAGGAGGGAGAAGAGATGGCTGTAGCATGGACTCCAAGAAAATTGGTGTCGGATGGGACTTGTGTGGGTGGTGTGTGCCGTACTTCTAGACATGAATGCTACTGAGTTATGGCCCATGCCACCCCACTATATCGAGCCTATATCGAAGTACGTAGAACAAATTTCCTGCAGTCCGTGCTCAGCCCTCCTCTATCTCTCTTCTCAGCCATCTAGAGGACGCACGGAGCCCATCGTCTGTTTGCTCACATGCGTCCCCACATGTCAGTGAAAACGCAAGAGGACCCACTGAACCTGCACATCTTTAACCTCGACGTGCTGGTGATGAAAAACAAATCCAATAAAGATCTTCGGTGGCCGCTTTTGGAGTTACTCAAGAGTAGTAAGATTCTATTTACAGTTTAACCCAAGATGCACATCTCGTGGCTTCAACTACCACTCTAATTTCTTTCATGACACGACCTAGATGCTGGATGTCCCACGTGTTGGCAAAAGGAGGAAGAACCCGACCAAATCTTCGGTTCTGCTCTCGGATTAGACTAGTTGTGCTAACTGAAAAAATTTATTGTGTACTCCCTCCGTTCCAAAATACTTGACATCCATTTGTCCAAAAATGGATGTACCTATATACTAAGACATGTCTAGATACATATATATTTTGACAAATAGAAGGCATGTATTGTGCAATGGAGGGAGTAGAATGGATGCAAGTTTTTGTATTGGGAAGAAGAGTACATCCATATATTGATAGAGTGCAATTTAGTAGATGTTCTATCACTTTTAGCTAGCACAGACGCAAGATCGAGCCTTCGCAGATCAACAATGAATGCATCGAGAAGGCACTAATCCAACTTACAGGAGTAGTAAAATGTATTCTTGTGGTTCTTGTTTTCTTTGGTCTTGCTTTTCTAGTCAAAATTATCGTTGGAGTCCGTGCAAAACGGAGGTGCATTTGGGGTCGTGCGTTGGAGTTGGCCTTACAAGTGGGACCGCGGTTAAGGAAACCGACTGTCGGCAAACCCCCACCTCGCCCGCCGCGCGATGGCTGAAGTTAGAGAAACGACGAGGTTGAAGAGATTGCTCTAGCACGGACTCCAAGAAATGATATGGTGCCAGATGGATGTCATGGTGGTGGCGTGTTCCGTACTCCTAGAAGTGAATGCTTGTTCTGGCCCATGCCACCCTACTACTCCTACTACTTACTCCTACTATATAGTACTAGTATCAAGGATTCGAGGTGTTGGTTACGTACAGCGAACACATTAACATATGGCTACAATAAAAACACCCGCCCGACGCGCGAAGCATGTGAAGCTAGTACAAATAGTGTTCTACTATTGTTGATTGGTCTCATACGATAACCTATTGCAATGCACGTACAATTATGTATTTGGAAAATATATTTTTGCCTCGTCGCACCACTCACTCAGAGAAGCGACTCGAAAGCCATTCATAAATTTAGTAAGTTTATCACACGCATATCATTTTATTACATACAACCGGTCATCAACCCACATCGACAACGAGGATACATTATAAATACTAAAGTTTTCACACCACACAACAAATAACATGCAATGAAATGAACTTCAACTCAACCATTCCTCGGCGTTGGAAACACTTGCTTTGAACCACAAGTGATTCTCTGGGACGGGCCATCGATTGTCGATCTGGAAACCAACGCAGGACTGATCATCCAGGCTGAAGCGGCCTACTATATCCCTACCAGGGTAGGGAACCACACAAATGTCCGAGGTATAGACATAGTTGCTTCTCATAAATGTGTCAACAGCAGTTGGATCGCCTTTCACCATCATCGGATAGTTTTGTCCAAGGAAGAGCGAGTTTTCTCCAAGACTATCAATTCTGTACCAGGGAGAAGGAGTTGGTGCTAGCACACTAGTATCCATCCCGACTACCATGCAACGGGTGTTGGAATAGGTCCGGAGAGTGCGACCATGGGAGACACCTGCTTCCTTAGCAGTAACATCATCAGTGGGCTGTATACACACAAGAAGAGGTGATCCATCGGAATTAGTTGCTAGGCGCCACAGAGTATATGGGCGCTGCTCGTCCTCATGCTCGTGATCATCACCATCGTCATCTCCCCCTTGGTTATAAAAATTTTCAAGTATAGGAGGTGGGATGTTCACAGGACCTTGGAAACACAAGAAGAAGGTTAATTAGTAAAGGGAAACTTGCTAACCCGCATGCATGTGGATGAAACAATTATAATTACGGTGGAAGACAAATGTACCGAAACTATGAGGATGCCATGCAAAAACAGTGCCACGAGTGGTGGCAGCAAACACAAGGCGCTTGTATTGAATTGCATCACAGTACTCATCCATGTACAGAAACTGATTTTTGAGCAATATCCATCGAGTGAAACCATCAAGGACAGCAACAAGCTTGTCGAAGATAGCAACAACATCATAGTTGCTGTAATTCCAAGAGAGGTTGGGAACTCGACAAATTGCTATCTTCCATAGAATACAATCACCATGATCGTATTTGAATGTGCGTACATTACCGGTGTGCTCAACCTCTGGGCAGTGTGCTGAGATTTTTGGAAGTGGAACCCGGTGACGAGTGTACACATTCACAAGTTCCCACTCGCGGTTGGACCCAATGTAAACAACCTAATCTCCATTTGCGCCCGCCCAAGCCTTGCCCTCAAGCGATGGCATTTTAACATCATACACATCATTATCAAGTGGCATCAACTTGCATAGGGCGAGGCCTCCGTCGTGCCGGTGCCAGTCATCATCAGGGTCACGGTGAAGAAGATAGGGGAGATCAAACCGCTCCTTGACTCTTGGGTTCTTTGTAATGATGTTATTAGTTGAGTCGAGAATGGGCTTGAACGAACCTGCCATGCTAGCCGAGGTGATGACGTCGCACCGATCAATGAGTTCCTCCACCACGTCATCTTTCATATCGGGACAAGAATAACGGGGTCGTTTCCGGCCTGTTCCCTCCATGGAGAAGACGATCGAACAATGGCAGAAGAAAGGGTGAAGGGATGAAGGAAAATGGAGGAGGGAGAGGAAGAGCGTGCGACAGCAGTTCCAAATCGAGAGGGAAAGGCAAAGAGTTAGTGGACGGTTGCGAGTTTGCCACGGTTCATGAAGAGGCGCCCCGGCCTACACGTCCGTTCGGAAATACTCCTACTACTCACCGTCATCTCACTGATATGTTGGAACGGGACCACATGTCAACGAAACATGGTGTGTAATTTCTCATGCAAAATGCGATCTGGCCGCGTTGGCCCGAGGTGCCGCATTAGTTATCGACCTTCATTTTTTTAATGGCGTGCGGATCAGTTTTGAAGCACGACTAACTGGTACTGTACGCAGAGAAAATATATACTACTCTACCACTACTCCACCTCTAGTACTAGTAGTATAAAAAGATATATAGGCTGGAGCTTGAGCGCTTTCTTGCTAAGGGCTGCCCACTTGCTTCTCACACTACCACCCTCTCTCCAGATCTAAAAAAGATGGCCCCTCTCTCCCTCCTCACCGGTGGTCACAGATCCGCCGGGGAAGAAAAGGACATGCAGCGTTGACGCACTCGTCGGCGGCAAGCGAGGTCACGCACTGACGACAAGGCCGTCCTCTCAGACCTAGCGCCCGCGCAGGATGGCCTCCATCCCCAAGCTTGTTGTCGTAGTGTATGCGGAGGACGACGACCACGAGCGAAGCCACTTCCCGCCGACCCTCAAGTATGCTACCTCTTTTCGAACCATAACCTTGTTCTATTGCCCCATCTGCCACATCATTGCATGTGGATCTTTTTCCACTCCACCATCTTCCCAGTTTGCCATCCTCTGCTCTGCTGGCCACGCAGACAAAAACCATAATTTTCACTATTAAAGGAAACCCTACTCCATGCAGAATAATCCATGTCTGGGTTGAATAAGGAAAGGAAGGGAGACTGTACTGTCCAAGAGAGTAGGCATCGAACCCGCATCTAGGTTGAAAAGGGGAAAATCAGTAGCTAAGGAACGAGTCTCGTGTCTCTTGGTTGAAGAAGGGTAGAAAGGCATGACAACGCAATAGAGAATGACCATGTCGATCGGTTTGTTGTCCTCGCATAGGAAAAAGGTGGCTAAAGAGAGCAAAAACGGGACGTAATCCACATATGCTGCCTGGATATTTGTTGCTTTGGGCAACCATACCTCCCTCACCACTCTGCGTCCGTGGAGGTACATCGTACTGGTGCGCCCACTGTCTGAATGGGCCTCCCATGCTCTTATTGCCACTTTTTTTGCTGTTAGTATAACGCCAGCAGTCAAGTCAAGCGATGCTACTGCTAAAGTGATGCCACATTTAACTAATACCGCTCTCAGTCTAATGCCACCGATAAATTTAAGCAATGCCATTTAATGTCACTAGATTATTTCAGGGTTAGCTGTTGATTGTGGATGTATTAAAGATTTTTCAGCTAAGGCATTCTAATGTAGTTGCACAGCCAGTATACCAACGATGAAAATTGTTACTACCTTCAGATTTTTGCACCGTTAATGCTTATAGATTACATACCTCACTTTCATGAGATAAGTTAATTTTTTTGTACAGTGTCACCAAAATGCCAAGGCGCTGATGTCATTTTATTTTGGTTAAACTGCACAGACAATTATGAAGACAAGTGGAAAGGTCAAGAGTGGGCACCTCCTCCTCCGGCTGTTCTCTTGATTCGTGCGATCAAGTTTTTATGTTTGATCGATTATCAAGATTGGGATAACAATTTTTAAGGTCCCCCCGAGTTCGAAATGATATTTACCTTGGAGGTACATGGTTTGCAATTTTTTTATACTGTCATTAGTTAATAATGCTAGTTACCTTCAGACTTTTGTATTTGGTTTAATGCTCATGCAGAGCTAGTATACCAATGCTGAAACTTGTTACCTTTACATTTTGTATTGTTAATTCTTATAGAAACCTTCCAGTGCTAGAGTTTATTGAAATCTGTTCAGTAAAACCATTGTACTGTACCCTGTAATAAACTAACTACTCTTCTGTTGCACTAGCTACTGGATTAGTGTAAATTTGTAGTATTCGAATGGTGTTGCATTAGCGTATGGACATAAATAAAGTGTGGCAAGCTTTCCCAGATATGTGCTTAAGAAAACTACTACCTATTTTTCTAAATACTAGACGTTTGGGTACTTTAAATTGAACCGCGAAAACGTCTTATATTAAGGAACAAAGGGTGTAGAGTTCACTCAAATTATCTCGGTAAAGCTAGTCACACCTTTGTTAAAATTAATGTTCATTATGTTATCGGAGGAGGTATGTATGTTTGTCTCTAATGCCTGTCGACTACATACCTGACATCATGATTTAATGTTAAGTCATTTCCTTTTGTATAGTGTCACTAAATTGTCAAGGCGGTGATGACATTTTATTTTAGTAGAACTGCACAAAATTTGCTTAAAAGAAGAGGAAAGGTCAGGAATGGCTCAGTTTTTCAGAAAAAACTATGTATGCCTTCCTGACATCAGCCGCTGTTGCTTTATTTATTCCTTCAAACAGGTGGTTAGAAACAGTCTTGCTACCTTTTCCCATTATGAAATTGGAATGCTTATATTTGTGAGTCTATGCTTCAACTAGTGCCACTTTTAGAGTAATCACACTTTCAATATCTATGCAAACAAGGATGCTTGATTTTAGTGGAACTGCACAAAAAGTCCAACTGGTTCAACATTAGGAGCATGTTTTTTTCCAAACCTTTATATCCAATTGGTGGCACTATGAGCTGTTCATTATGAAGGTACATGGTTTGCTACTATCTTGCTACTCTTTTTGTACTGTCATTAGATAGTAATACTAGTGGTTTGCATGTGAATTTATTGGCAGGGTGGACCTACATTGGAGGTGCAGGACATGATTCAATGATTGGATGCTCAATTTCGGTTGTATTGATTTCACCTCTTCCATCATTGCGAACATGGATATCCTTGGTCTGATGAAGAATAGGCGCTATATTTCTGCTCTGAACCAGCAAATCAATTCAGTATGAAATTGTCCAGGGTAAAACATAACTGTATCAGATTGTCCAGTGCAAAACATGACAGATGCTAAGCGGAAGAGACATGTTTAAACTGAAAATACAAGGTGTGGTATATGTTTACTAGCTGCTTGATATTTGTGCAGACAGAGATGTCTGCCCGTTGCTATTTGGCAAACAAACAAAGTGTCCGCAATTTTGGTTGAACTGCACAAGAGAATAGTATAGTCACGGCATGCAGTGCCATTTGAAAATAGACATAGAAAGATTGGATAGTCACTTCATGGACTGCATAAAAGTAGTACTGTACTATTTATTGGCCAACACTACATGCTTCATTGCTTTGGTCTGATTATACAATGGGCATCATTTTGCCTAAGTTAAAGTTTGTATTCCGAAAATAGTCTCGCGGTGTTATCGAGAGAAGACCAAATCATATTGCAATGGATGTTCCTCCATCATGTGTGGTTCATTCTCATGGTTCCAGCTGTTGGTGAAACCACTTACGTTTGCAAGAGGAATTGTAGACTTCACAAACAAATTTGTCTTTCAGTCTGTACTAAATGTTGGCAAAGAGAAGCATCCATGTTAGTAGGAAGAACAGATGTTACTAGTACGTGCGTGATCCGCTATTTATTCGTGTAGGATCGAGTAGGTCGTTTCTTGAATTGAGCCCTGCAAACTGGAAAGGAGGTAGTACGTGCGTGATCCGCTATTTATCTGTGTAGGATCGATAGCGTAGCTTGTCAGTTTCTTTAGAGGTAGGCATTTTTATCCATGTAGGATCGATAGTGTAGCATGTCAGTTTCTTCAGAGGTAGGCATTTTTATTCAAAAAACTGCCACTTCGCATCTTGCGTCGCAAATAAAACTGCCAGGAGCGCATTTGTAGGTTAGCTAGTGATCGATCAGTAACTTGTAAACACTGAGTGAACAGAAATAAGTAACTGTTAATGCATCTCAATGATTCACAAATCATATACCAATATGTAGCTCCAAAACCAAAGATCAGCCACTTCGGATCTCGCGTCGCAACTAAAACTAACTAGTATGATTCCCATACATAAGATCAACATGTTAATCCATCTCAATGATTCACAGATCATATACAAATATGTAGCTCCAAAAGAAGAGATCTAGAAAAAACATCTGTTCTTCCTACTAACATGGATGCTTCTCTTGGCCAACATTCAGTACAGACTGAAAGACAAATTTGTTTGTGAAGTCTACAATTCCTCTTGCAAACATAAGTGGTTTCACCAACAACTAGAACCATGAGAACGAACCACACATGATGGAGGAACATCCACTGCAATATGATTTGGTCTTCTCTCGATCACACCGCGAGACTATTTTCGGAATACAAACTTTAACTTGGGCAAAATGATGCCCATTGTATAATCAGACCAAAGCAATGAAGCACCTAGTGTTGGCCAATAAATAGTACAGTACCGGAATAAAAAATAGTACAGTACTACTTTTATGCAGTCCATGAAGTGACTATCCAATCTTTCTGTGTCTATTTTCAAATGGCACTGCATGCAGTGACTATACTATTCTCTTGTGCAGTTCAACCAAAATTACGGAGACTCTGTTTGTTTGCCAAATAGCAATGGGCAGACATCTCTGTCTGCACAAATATCAAGCAACTAGTAAACATATACCACACCTTGTATTTTCAGTTTAAACATGTCTCTTCCGCTTAGTATCTGTCATGTTCTGCACTGGACAATCTGATACAGTTATGTTTTGCCCTGGACAATTTCATACTGTAGCGAGCAAACCTCAAACAGTCTGATCTCTGTGCTCCGGTGTCATCCCTGGATCAGTAATGCTGACACCACACAGTACTCGGAGGATTTATAGCAGAGTAGCAATCACACACTTATTACATCGAGGGTCTCAAAAGAGAATTTATTACAATAAATATGGCTTAAGGCCATCTAATAACGATAACAGCGGAAGGCTTGGAAGACAAGTGAGTCCTTCAACTCCAACGGCATCACTGAGTATAGAACCACGACCTAAAAACTCCTTAATCATCGTCTGAAAAGTCTGCAACATTAACGTTGCAGCCCGAAAACGGGTCAGCACATGAAATATGCTGGCAAGGTAACACATAGAGAGTAATGGAATGAAACAGCTATACTATATGCATATTTGGCTGGTGGAAAGCTCTATGGTTACAGTTTTGCGTAAAGCCAATTTTTCCCTACTTCAAAGGAATAAATTTATTTAACTATCATGGTAGTTGTTAAACATTGAGAATGGTTGACAGCATTCTCAATCCCAATTAAGCATCATCATTAAACATAACCCAACAAAATTAATTTAGAGTAACATGTTGAGATTCACAGGATAATCCAAGTACTAGATACTCAAGATGTCCATAACCGGGGACACGGATAACCATGATTAGTTTATTACACTCTGCAGAGGTTTGCGCACTTTTCCCCACAAGACTCGATCGCCTCCGTTTGGTTTCTCGCACTACATGGTGTTTGAGAAGACAGATGACCGAGACATAGTCTTTCAGAAGCGCTAGCACCTTAAGATCGGGTAGACCGTACCACCTACATCCCCTACATCTGCTAGTCTACCACTGTAAGAGTTCGCACGACTTAGTCAACTATGCTAGAGCCCATAATAGCTTGTGGCTGCACACGGAAGTTTCTAGTATGAATATTCTCATGATCCCTTTGAGCCTGGGTGGCGGTCCAAAAGAAAACAGGCAAGTCCTGGAATACCCAGGTGCCTCAATCCACCCAGATGTGTGTTTAAGTTGCCACCTTAGATAAACCATTAATTAACAATCTCACATCTGTCATGGATATCACTCACCCAATCCATGTCTACTAGCATAGCATGGCATAATAAGCAAACGTAGAAGTAACTCCCAAAGGTTTGATAATAAATAGGTACTATGTACTACCTCATCTACTTCCCATCCCACAATTTAATTAGATCCTAATCATGCAATGTGTGAGGATTGATCTAATGCAATAAAACTGGGTAGTAGAAAAGGTATGATCAAAGTGTTACTTGCCTTGCTGATGATCCGCGAAACTTAACGATTCGAAGTAACAAGCGGCGCACTCCGGGTATTCTATCGCAGACAAACAAACAAGCATACAATAAGTACTCATCTAATGCACAGGTAAAAATCAAATAAGAGATTTACCAGAAGGTTCAACTTAAGAACTCCGGTTGGCAAAAAGAATCAAATCGAACGAAGCAACGAAAGTCAAACGGCGAAAGAAAACAACTTCGTTCTAGTAATCTGGATCTAGGGCAAATTTTACAGTAGCAAAATCTTGTTTAAGTTGGTTAAACGGATAGAGGGTTTCGAGACGAAACTCTAGGCGCTTGAATCGCCTGATTCCGATAAACGAGCGAAAAGTTATACTAAAACGAAAATCGGATCAGGAATCGCGATCAGAAAAATCGCGGATTTAATCCAAGAAAAAGAAAAACGATGAACGCTCGCTAGAACGAACGAACGGATGAACGCTCGCTATTTAAATAAACCGGAAAAACCGATCTATTTTAAAAAAAAACCGTTGGCACGAAAGTCGAGGCGTGGTGAACCTCGGCGGCGGCGGCGACGGCGTCCGACGACGGCGGCCTGGGGCAGCGCGGCGGCGGGCGGCAGCGGCGCGGCGTGGCGGCGGCGACAACGGCGGGACCGGGTGGCGGCGCGGCTTGGGGCTGGGGCGGCTAGGGTTTCCCCGGGGCTGGGCCTCGGCTTATAAAGGCCCCCTCGGGTCGGGGTCCTAGTCGGACACGGCCCGTAGGTCGGTTCGTTTTTTTTAATTATTCCGCTCGGAAGAAAAATAAAAAGAAATACTAAACGGACTCCAAAAATTCCGAAATAAATTTTCACGGGATTCTAAAATCAAGACGCACAAGGTAAACATTTATTTGGGACCTAAATCCAATTTTGGAAAACACACATTTTTCCTAAATTCAAATAAAACACCGAAAAACTCTGGAATAAAATCTTATTTGATTTTATTATTAAATCCTCAATATTTCTCCATTTTGGGAAAGTCATTTTATTCCCTCTCTCATATTTTTGTAATAGAAATAATTGATGATAAAATAAATAAAATCAAATGATCCTATCCTCAAAATTTGAGAAAACTCATATATGAAAATAACGAAATCCCCAACTCTCTCCGTGGGTCGTTGAGTTGCGTAGAATTTCTAGGATCAACCAAAATGCAAAATAAAATATGATATGCATTGATGATCTAATGTATAACATTCCAAATTGAAAATTTGGGATGTTACACATACTAAATTGATTTGTTGGTTCAGAGCAGAAATATAGCGCCTATTCTTCATCAGACCAAGGATATCCATCTTCGCCGTGATGGAAGAGGTGAAATCAATACAACCGAAATTGAGCATCCAATCATTGAATCATGTCTTGCACCTCCAATGTAGGTCCACCCTACTAATAAATTTACATGCAAACCACTAGTATTACTATCTAATGACAGTACAAAAAGAGTAGCAAGATAGTAGCAAACCATGTACCTTCGTAATGAACAGCTCATAGTGCCACCAATTGGATATAAAGGTTTGGAAAAAAACATGCTCCTAATGTTGAACCAGTTGGACTTCTTGTGCAGTTCCACTAAAATTGAGCATCCCTATTTGCATAGATATTGAAAGTGTGATTACTCTAAAAGTGGCACTAGTTGAAGCATAGACTCACAAATATAAGCATTCCAATTTCATAATGGGAAAAGGTAGCAAGACTGTTTCTAACCACCTGTTTGAAGGAATGAATAAAGCAACAACGGCTGATGTTAGGAAGGCATAGATAGTTTTTTCTGAAAAACTGAGCCATTCCTGACCTTTCCTCTTCTTTTAAGCAAATTTTGTGCAGTTCTACTAAAATAAAATGCCATCACCGCCTTGACAATTCAGTGACATTGTTCAAAAGGAAATGACTTAACATTACATCATGATGTCAGGTATGTAGTCGACAGGCATTAGAGACAAACATACGGACCTCCTCTGATAACATAATGAACATTAATTTTAACAAAGGTGTGACTAGCTTTACCGGGATAATTTGAGTGAACTCTACACCCTTTGTTCCTTAATATAAGATGTTTTCGCGGTTCAATTTAAAGTACCCAAACGTCTAGTATTTAGAAAAACAGGTAGTAGTTTTCTTGAGCACATATCTGGGAAAGCTTGCCACACTTTATATATGTCCATACACTAATGCAACACCATTCGAATACTACAAATATACACTAATCCAGTGGCTAGTGCAACAGTAGAGTAGTTAGTTTATTACAGGGTACAGTACAATGGTTTTATTGAACCGATTTCAATAAACTCTAGCACTGGAAGGTTTCTATAAGAATTAACAATACAAAATGTAAAGGTAACAAGTTTCAGCATTGGTATACTAGCTCTGCATGAGCATTAAACCAAATACAAAAGTCTGAAGGTAACTAGCATTATTAACTAATGATAGTATAAAAAAATTGCAAACCATGTACCTCCAAGGTAAATATCATTTCGAACTCGGGGGGGACCTTATAAATTGTTATCCCAATCTTGATAATCGATCAAACATCAAAACTTGATCGAATGAATCAAGAGAACAGCCGGAGGAGGAGGTGCCCACTCTTGACCTTTCCACTTGTTTTCATAATTGTCTGTGCAGTTTAACCAAAATAAAATGACATCAGCACCTTGGCATTTTGGTGACACTGTACAAAAAAATTAACTTATCTCATGAAAGTGAGGTATGTAATCTATAAGCATTAACGGTGCAAAAATCTGAAGGTAGTATCAATTTTCATCGTTGGTATACTGGCTGAGCAACAACATTAGAATGCCTTAGCTGAAAAATCTTTAATACATCCACAATCAATAGCTAACCCTGGAATAATCAAGTGACATTAAATGGCATTGCTTAAATTTATCGGTGGCATTAGACTTCGAATCCATGATAGCAGGGACCCACCAAGGTCATGGCAGTACGTAAGCAAGTGCCTCCTTATTTCAAGCCAATAAAAAATGGCTCCTCCTAGTGGATTTCTGACATCTGGGTCCCATGCCATTATCAACGTAGTCAATAAACGAGAGAATTGCACAATGAGCGACTGACACCAGGGACCCAGCAGCTCGCCCAGTTATTTTTGTTTTGGGTTAATTTGATAAATGCCACTCCAAATCTGGTGTATCCGAGAAATGCCACTGCAATTTCCAAACTTTGAAAAATGCCATTTCATGCCATTTCTAGTGGCATTTTTCAAAGTCTCGAGTGGCGTTTTTCAAAGTTTGCAAACTGCAGTGGCGTTTTTCAAAGTTTGCAAAAATTGCAGTGGCATTTTTCAAAGTTTGGAAATTGCAGTGGCATTTTTATGAATCGCCATAATTGGAGTGGCATTTATCTAATTTTTTTTGAGACAGAAGCAGGGTGTCAACTGGGCTGTGCGGGACACTCTGGCCTGTCTAGACAGCCTTTTCTTTTATGTTTACCACAGACCAGCCCAGTAGTTTTTTTCTTTCTGAAAATGGCTAGCCCAGTTCTTTTGTGATTTGTCAAGTAAGTCGCTTTATCAGGCCTATTAGGCTGCAAATCTTTCAAGACAAGGAGAGCTTCATTCGGCTGGCTGAGAAAATGGCCTATCAGTAATGAGAAATGGGATGTACATTTTTAAAACACATCAAATCGGCAATTATTTTCAAATATCTTTTTTTCATTTCGAGATTTTAAATTGCATTGATTTTTATGCGTGGACAATTTATTAGATTTTATATTCATATACATTTATTTTTAAAATCAGTCTGAATGTGACTCAAAATTTCGGGATTATAAACAGTTCAGACCGCACCGACATATGCAAAATTTTGTATAATTTTTTAACCGTGGCCACAATATGGGATGTAATGCTAACATAAAGAATATGGGCTCCAAAAAACCCGTAAGAATTAGCAAATGGGCTGTAAATTATTTGAAATAATGGCAGATGGGTTGTATGCTGTTTTCCACAGATTTGAGGCTTTCCACGGATGGCATGTATACTGTTGGATGTCCATCCAACGGCCGTCGTGCTTCTTCAATCTCTACTCTTCCTGCTCCAGCCGCTCAAACAAGCACCGGCGGGACTGCCTGCTCCCTCCTCCCCGCGGCCGGCTGTGCTGCCGCGCAGGCCTCACCGCCCCACCGTACTCCCATCACTGGCCCAGCCGTCCATCTACTCACCCAGACCTGCTGTTATTCTCCGGCGACGGCAGACGAACCAGTAAACCCTCGTATAGTCGTACTCCCCTACGCATGGGAAACAAAAACAACGGCCGAGTCTTCCCTGCCTCCATGTCGTTCCCTTCCTAGACCTCGCCGTCGTCCACCGCCCTGGTGCTCTGGGTGTGGCGTGGTCAGCATGGTCAACGACCGACATGCATCTGAAGTGGACTGTACGTGGAGAGGCTGACAGCTGGGTCCACGGCTGCACGCAAGGAAATGCCTCCTTATTACGCGCAAAATAATGATTTCCTCCACCTAACATCTGGGACCCACCGAAACAGCCTCTGTATTTCGTGAAAAAAAAACGTTACCGCCGCTGACAGCTCGGACCCACCAGCTATATCTTCGCACGCAAGGAAGTGCCTCCTTATTACGCACAAAAAAATGAATACTCCCCTGCTAGTTGGGACCCAGTATAGTGGGCCTACTAAGTTGACGGGGACAAAGGGCTTTGACAACTTAGTCAATATGCATGATTCTAGCTCGACTGACCATACGATGTCCATCCAACGGCCGTAGTGCTTCTTCAACCTCTGGTCTTCTTGCTCCAGCCGCCCAAAGCAGCGCCGGTCGTGCCGCCTGCTCCTGCCTCCCATGGCCGGCTGTGCTGCCGCGGAGGCCTCACCGCCCCCATACTACTCCCACCGCTGGCCAGGCCATCCCTCCACTCCACTCACCCACACCCCCTATTATTCTGCGGTGACGGCAGCGCAGCCAAACCAGTGAACCCTCGTACTCCTCTCCACGTGGGCATCCACTGCCGCGTCTTCCCTGGCTCTGCGTCGTCCCCTTCCCAGGCCTCGCTGTCATCCATCGCCGTGGTGCTATCGGCGCGGCATGGTCAATGTGGTCAACGACCAAATTCCATCGTAAGAATACTGTACGTGGAGAGGCTGACAGCTGGGTCCACAGCATCCGCAAGAAAGTGCCTCCTTATTACGCGGAAAATAATTATTCCTCCACCAGACAGCAGGGACCCACCGGACACCCACCAGTATATCATGGAAAAAACGTTTGCCCCTGACTGCTGGGACCCACCCGACGGGCCATCGTATTTCGCGAAAAAAACGTTCCCCCTGCTGTCAGCTCGGACCCACTGGAAGTGCCTCCTTATTACGCACAAAAAAATGAATACCCCCTGCTAGCTGGGACCCACCTTGGTGGGAGGCTGACTTGTGGGCCTACTAAGTTGACAGGGATGGAGGGCTTTGTTAACTTAGTCAATATGCACGATTCTAGCTCCAGTGATCGTACGATGTCCATCCAACGGCCGTAGTGCTTCTTCAACCTCTGGTCTTCTTGCTCCAGCCGCCCAAACCAGCCCCGGTCGTGCCTCGTGCTCCTGCCTCCTGTGGCCGGCTGCGATGCAGCAGAGGCCTCACCGCCCCCTACTACTCCCACCGCTGGCCAGGCCATCCCTCTATTCACCCACACCCCCTGTTCTTCTGCGGTGACGGCAGCCTCACACCATAGCGAATCAGTGAACCCTCGTACTCCTCTATGCGTGGGCTTCCACTGACGCGTCTTCCCCGGCTCCGTGTTGTCCCCTTCCTAGGCCTCGCCGTCGTCCACCGCCCTGGTGCTCTCGTCGCGGCGTGGTCAACGTGGTCAAGGAACAGCTTCCATCGAACGTCAACTGTACGTGGAGAGGCTGACAGCTGGGTCCACGGCCGTAGCAAGGAAGTGCCTCCTTATTACGTGCAAAATAATTATTCCTCCACCTGACAGCAGGGACCCAACGGACGGGCCACCTTATTTCGCCCCCTGACTGCTGGGACCCACCAGCTACATCTTTGCACGCAAGGAAGTGCCTGACAGTTGGGACCCACCTGGTCGAAGCGTACGTAGCATTGTCATTCTGGTCGCGAACATGTACGTACATATATACTAGTGGATGTAGAGGCGCACACGTGTCGTAGTAGAGGCGGCCAGGGTGCAAGAAAGAAAATATGGCCATGTATGTGTACATACGAGCGGGGTCTCAAACACCTACTCGCGCATACGTACGGGGAGGGCTCGTTGACATGGCTGGGTCGGAACGGAGAAACAGCATCATCGCCGTGTTCATGGGGAGGCAACGGAATGCGTCGTGTTCATGGGAAGGCAACAGAACGCGTGGGAGCCGACCGGCTGGGTCGGAACGGAATGCGTGGTCATGTTCATCGTGAGGGCTTGGATGGAACAGGCGATGGAAACGAGGCCTGGCGTACCACACAACGGAGGAAATGGACCTCCTACGTTTGGAACAGGGTTCTGTTAATCGGGAGGGGTCTGGCGTACCGCAAAACGGAGGAAACGGACCTCCTACGGTCGAAATGGGGGTCCTGTTCATCGGGAGGGGTGTGGCGTACCGCAAAACGGACGAAACGAACTTGTATTGGAGCGCGACGGTCGAAACGGGGGTCCTGTTCATCGGGAGGGGTGTGGCGTACCGCAAAACGGGACTCCACGAGATACTGTTCATCTCCACCGTCGACCCCCTCCAGCCTCCACGAGTTACTGTTCATCCACCGTCGACCTCCTCCAGCCTCCACCTTTGACTGTTCATCCACGGGCTCCTGTTCATCCAGCCTCCGCCGCGCGCTACTCCACCGGCTACTGTTCAACCAGCCCTCTCCACGGGCTCCTATTAAACCACCCCTGCATGGGCTACTGTTCATCCTGCCCTCCATCATCTACTGCTCATCCTGCCCTCCACGGGGTGGTCCTGTTCATCCATCCCTCCATGGGGTCCTGTTCATCCAGCCCCAACCGGCTCGATCGATCGGGGTCCTGTTCATCCAGAGGCAACACCACGGGGTCCTGTTCATCCACCCCCATCGGGAACTGTTCATCCACCCCCCC
>NC_041382.1:653966207-653971042 GCF_002162155.2 Triticum dicoccoides
GTTTATCCAGAGGCAGCATCGATCGGCTTCAGTTAGCGGCAGTAGCAAAGGAATCGCTCGATCAGGTTCAGTTAACAGCCATTGATCGATCGCTCGGGTTCAGTAACGCGTAGCCTGCAGTGCAATCGCTCAGGTTCAGTTAAAGCCCAACGCCTCGCTCGGGTTCAGTTAGAGCCAATGCCTCGCACACACGCGTGTACGTGTACGAGAGAAACGCGCATCGCTCGGCCCCCGACCTCCCACCGTAACCGGGAACTCCCCGAAATTTTCCTCGCCCTCGCTTCTACCACGGGTTTTTCCGTCATGGACGGCCAAAAGAATGTCATGCAGCTACGTCTCCGGCCCGCCCAGGACGAAAAGCCCATTTTCTGTCATGATTTTTTGTCATAGGAGTAGGAGCCCACCACATCTATGATGATACCGGGTTTTCTCACAATTATCGTCATAGAAGTGTCATATGTATGATAGAAAAAAAATTCGTTCGGCCCAAAATGTTACGGATGTGTCTTTTTTTGTGGTGATGCTTGCACTCATTGTTGATTAATCTTAATGCATGTTCATGACTATTGTCGCTCTCTAGTTGGTTGCTTCCCAGTCTCTTTCTAGCCTTCACTTGTACTAAGCGGGAATACTGCTTGTGCATCCACTTCCATAAACCCCAAAGTTATTCCATATGAGTCTACCATACATTCCTATATGTGGTATTTACCTGCCATTCCAAGTAAATTTGTATGTGCCAAACTCTAAACCTTCAAATGAAATTCTGTTTTGTATGCTCGAATAGCTCATGTATCAACTAGTGTTGTCTATATCTTCCATGTTGGGTGGGTTATTCTCATAATGAGTGGACTCCGCTCATCACTCACGAGAAAATGGCCGGTAACTGGGATGCCCAGTCCCATGCTCAAATCACATCAAAATAATTGCAAACAGAACTCCCCCAGGATTGTTGTTAGTTGGACGGCACCCGTTGTTTCGGATAAGCCATGGATTGATGTTTGTTGGTGATGGGGGAGTATAAACTTTACCATTTTGTTTGGGAACCACCTATAATGTGTGTAGCATGAGAGATATCAAGATCTCTTGGTTGTTATCTTGACAATGGAAGTATGTCACTCAAAATATTATTTATCTTTGTTTCAAAACTCGAGCTCTAGCACCTCTGCAAATCCCTGCTTCCCTCTATGAAGGGCCTATCTATGTACTTTTATGTTGAGTCATCATCCTCTTATTAAAAAGCACCAGTTGGAGAGCACCGCTATCATTCGCATGCATTGCTATTAATTTATATTAAGTATGACTGTGACTGGATCTCTTTTACTATGAATTACAATGTCTGGTCAGTCCTTGATCTTCAGGGGTGCTCTGCATTTATGTTGTGCGGTCTCATAAAGGGCTAGCGAGATACCATCTTGTTATATCTTGTTATATCATGTTATGATTGTTTTGAGAAAGTATTTTCATCTGAGATTTATTATTATTGCTCGCTAGTTGATTATGCCATTGATATGAGTAAACATGAGACCTAAATGTTATTGTGAATATGGTTAGTTCCTAATCTTTGCTTAAAACTTGAATTGTGGCTTTACATATTTGCAACAACAAGATCAAACAGAGTTTGTAAAAGTTTTTTTATCACTTTCAGTTTGTCAACTGAATTGCTTGAGGACAAGCAAAGGTTTAAGCTTGGGGGAGTTGATACGTCTCCAACGTATCTACTTTCCAAACACTTCTGCCCTTGTTTTGGACTCTAACTTGCATGATTTGAATGGAACTAACCCGGACTGACGCTGTTTTCAGTAGAACTGCCATGGTGTTATTTTTGTGCAGAAATAAAAGTTCTCGGAATGACCTGAAAATCCACGGAGACATGTTTTGGAATTAATGAAAAATATTGGCGAAAGAATCGGCATCAGGGGTCCCACACCTTGTCCACAAGGGTGCAGGGCGCGCCCCCTGCCTCATGGGCCCCCTGGGACTCCACCGACCTCAACCCCAACCCCATATATTCACTTTCGGGGAGGAAAAAATCATAGAGAAGGATTCATCGTGTTTTACTATACGAAGCCGCCGCCAAGCCCTAATCTTCCTCGGGAGGGCTGATCTGGAGTCCGTTCGGGGCTCCGGAGAGGAGAATCCGTCGCCATCGTCCTCATCAACCATCCTCCATCACCAATTTCATGATGCTCATCGCCATGCGTGAGTAATCCCATCATTGGCTTGCTGGACGGTGATGGGTTGGATGAGATTTACCATGTAATTGAGTTAGTTTTGTTAGGGTTTGATCCCTAGTATCCATTATGTTCTAAGATTGATGTTGCTATGACTTTGCTACGCTTAATGCTTGTCACTAGGGCCCGAGTGCCATGATCTCAGATCTGAACCTATTATGTTTTCATGAATATATGTGAGTTCTTGATCCTATCTTGCAAGTCAATAGTCACCTACTATGTGTTATGATCTGGCAACCCTGAAGTGACAATAATTGGGACCACTCCCGGTGATGACCGTAGTTTGAGGAGTTCATGTATTCACTAAGTGTTAATGCTTTGGTCCGGTACTCTATTAAAAGGAGGCCTTAATATCCCTTAGTTTCCAATAGGATCCTGCTACCACGGGAGTGTAGGACAAAAGATGTCATGCAAGTTTTTTTCCATAAGCATGTATGGCTATATTCGGAATACATGCCTACATTACATTGATGAACTGGAGCTAGTTCTGTGTCACCCTATGTTAAAACTATTGCATGAGGAATCGCATCCCACATAATTATCCATCATTGATCCATTGCCTATGAGCTTTTCACATATTGATCTTTGCTTAGTTACTTTTCCATTGCCACTGTTACGATTGCTACAAAAACTACTACTGTTACTTTTGCCACCGTTACTGTTACTTCCATACTACTTTGCTACTAAATATTTTGCTACAGATATTAAGTCTTTCAGGTGTGGTTGAATTGACAACTCAACTACTAATACTTGAGAATATTCTTTGGCTCCCCTTGTGTCGAATCAATAAATTTGGGTTGAATAATCTACCCTCGAAAACTGTTGCGATCCCCTATACTTGTGGGTTATCAGGGTTGCGAGAGTGATAGAAGCTTAAACCTCAGTTTATGCGCTACTCCGTAAGGGACCGATTGGATCCAAAAGTTTAGTGCCGCGGTTAGAATTTATTCTTAATACTTTTCTCATAGTTGTGGATTCTTGCGGGAGGGTTAATCATAAGTATGAGGTTTGTTCAAGTAAGACCAACACCTAAGCATCGGTCCACCCACATATCAAATTATCAAAGTAGCGAACTGACAGCACAAGTGCGACATGGGTGGTTTTGTTAATTCATGTCAACATATCTCTTGTTGGACTAATGTTTTTATCTAGTATATTTTAGATAAGTTCAACAGATGGAGTAGCGTGGACAAGAAGATGTGGAACCCCTTCAAAATGATAAGGACAAAAGATTGGCTCAAGATCTAAAGCTCAAGACTCTACATTTTGCTTTTAGTGATCCAAGATCACATTGAGTCCATAAGAAAGCCAATACTATTAAAAGGGGATGAGGTGTTGCTTAATGGCTTGCTTGCTCAAAGTGCTTAGTGATATGCTCCAAAGCCCTCAACCACTTTCTCATATCCACATATGTCCCAAACCAAAAGTCAAACTCAGCCCCACCGAAATTTTCCATCCGACGTCACCGAGTTCACTTGACATAGCCATTGCCACAAACCCTAATCAATTCGGTCACACCGATGGGATCTCGGTCTCACCGAGATGGGCTTGCAAACTCTCCGTTGCCTATTGCAATAATCTCGGTCTCACCGAGATATGCAATCGGTCCCACCGAGTTTGCTTGACCAAGTCTCTGTTTCTCTTATTACCCAAATCGGTGCCATCGAGTTTGTGTAATCGGTCAAACCGAGATGAGGTTTTACCCTAACCCTAGCACATTGGTCCCATCGAGTTGATCATGTCGGTCCCACCGAAAAGCCTAATGGTCACATTATGAACTGAATCGGTCTGACCGAGTTTTCTGATTCGGTCCCATCGAGTTTGGTCAATTGTGTGTAACAGTTAGTTTTTGTGTGGAGGCTATATATACCCCTCCACCCACTCTTCATTCGTAGAGAGAGCCATCAGAACATGCCTACACTTCCAACATACATTTTCTGAGAGAGAACCACCAACCACATAAATCTTGATCTCTAGCCATCCCCAAGTTGCTTTCCACTCGAATCATCTTTCCACCAAATCCAAATCAGTGAGAGAGAGTTGAGTGCTAGGGATACTATCATTTGAAGCACAACAGCAAGGAGTTCATCATCAACACACCATCTATTACCTTTTGGAGAGTGGTGTCTCCTAGATTGGTTAGGTGTCACTTGGGAGCCTCCGTCAAGATTGTGGAGTTGAACCAAGGAGTTTGTACAGGCAAGGAGATCGCCAACTTCATGAAGATCTACCCTAGTGAAGCAAGTCCTTCATGGGCGATGGCCATAGTGGGATAGACAAGGTTGCTTCTTCATGGACCTGATATGTCTCCAACGTATCTATAATTTTTGATTGTTCCATGCTATATTATCTACTGTTTTGGACATTATTGGGCTTTATTATCCACTTTTATATTATTTTTGGGACTAACCTATTAACTCGAGGCCCAGCCCAGAATTGTTGTTTTTTTTGCCTATTTTAGGGTTTTGAAGAAAAGGAATATCAAACAGAGTCCAAACGGAATGAAACCTTCGGGAACATGATTTTTGGAACGAACAAGACCCAGGAGACTTGGACCCTACGTCAAGCAACCAACAGGGAGGCCACGAGGTAGGGGCGCGCCTA
>NC_041382.1:653971215-653976564 GCF_002162155.2 Triticum dicoccoides
CCTAATTCCACCGCCGCAACTTTCTATATCCACGAGATCCCATCTTAGGGCCTGTTCCGGAGCTTCGCCGAAGGGGGCATCCATCACGGAGGGCTTCTACATCAACACCATAGCCTCTCCGATGAAGTGCGAGTAGTTTACCTCAGATCTTCGGGTCCATAGTTATTAGCTAGATGGCTTCTTCTCTCTTTTTGGATCTCAATACAATGTTCTCCCTCTCTCTTGTGGAGATCTATTCGATGTAATCTTCTTTTTGCGGTGTGTTTGTTGAGACCGATGAATTGTGGGTTTATGATCAAGATTATCTATGAGCAATATTTGAATCTTCTCTAAATTCTTTTATGTATGATTATCTTTGGAAGTCTCTTCGAATTATCAGTTTGGTTTGGCCTACTAGATTGATCTTTCTTGCAATGGGAGAAGTGTTTAGCTTTGGGTTCAATCTTGCGGTGTCCTTTCCCAGTGACAGTAGGGGCATCAAGGCACGTATTGTATTGTTGCCATCGAGGATAACAATATGGGGTTTTAATCATATTGCATGAATTTATCCCTCTACATCATGTCATCTTGCTTAAGGCATTACTCTGTTTTCATGAACTTAATACTCTAGATGCATGCTGGATAGTGGTCGATGAGTGGAGTAATAGTAGTAGATGTAGACAGGAGTCGGTCTACTTGTCTCGAACGTGATGCCTATATACATGATCATACCTAGATATTCTCATAACTATGCTCAATTCTGTCAATTGCTCAACAGTAATTCATTCACCCACCGTAAAATACTTATGCTCTTGAGAGAAGCCACTAGTGAAACATATGGCCCCCAGGTCTATCTTCATCATATTAATCTTCCAATACTTAGTTATTTCCTTTGCTTTTTTACTTTGCTTTTATTTTACATTGCATCTTTATCACAAAAATACCAAAAATATTATTCTATCATATATATCAGATCTCACTCTCGTAAGTGACCATGAAGGGATTGACAACCCCTTATCGCGTTGGTTGCGAGGAGTTATTTGTTTTGTGCAAGTACGAGGGACTCGCGCGTAGCCTCCTACTGGATTGATACCTTGGTTCTCAAAAACTGAGGGAAATACTTACGCTACTTTGCTGCATCATCCTTTGCTCTTCAAGGAAATCCAACATAGTGCTCAATAGGTAGCAAGAAGATTTCTGGCACCATTGCCGGGGAGGTTCGCACAAGTCAAGATTTGACTGCCGACAACGAGCCATTTCTGGTGCCGTTGCCGGGGAGTCTACGCAAAAGTCAACATACCAAGTACCCATCACATACCCTTATCTCCCGCATTACATTATTTGCCATTTGCCTCTCGTTTTCCTCTCCCCCACTTCACCCTTGTCGTTTTATTCGCCCTCTCTCTCTCTCTCTCTCTATCCTCCCTCTCTTTTCCGTTCACCTCTTTTCCTTTTGCTTGTCGTTATGGCGAGTCCTCTTTCTTCTCTATTGTCTCCTAAGAATGAAATTCTAAATTTTAAGCAAAGGGACGGAGAAAATCTAAAAGATGCTTGTTATAGAATTTGCAATGCTCAAAATAGATCTACCAGGAAGCAATCTACTTCCGTTCTTCTTTGCTTTTATGTAGGTGCTACTCCTTGGCACAGATATATCCTTGATACCATTACCGGAGGGAACTTCTTGGGTAGCCATACTTTTGATTCTTATAATGCTATGATAGATTTGTTTGGCTCACCACCTCTTTTGGTTAATGGAACTACGTTAACTTTGGAGCATGTAATGCAAAGACTTGAAATTATTGAGAATAAGGTTGCTACTGTAGAGTTAATTGAAAATTTGGATTAAAAGATCCACAACCAAATTACCCAATATGGATCTAAAGTAGGAGTAAATTCGAAAAATATTAAAGAGAAGGAACCTATAGTTAATGAAATAATAAATCATGATTCCACTAGAATCAATAAACTTGAGGGTATTATTACCAACTTGGGAACCGCTTTTTCTTCCATAAAGAATACTCCAAGTCCTCCCACTAAAATTGCCAAGCTTATGTATGTTCCTAAAAATAAGGGTGAATCCTCTAGTAAGGAAACTGCGGATCTCAAATCTATAAGTATTCATCCTAATCTTTTTGCTATCATTAAGGAACCATTTGCTACTAATGATTTTTTTGATCTTGTGCCTAAAAGTTTGATAATCAATAAAAAATTCTAAGGATGGTAGATGCCTCATTGAAGAATTACCTACCAAAGATGGCAATACCTAGATCTATCCTTGCTTTTTATGCCTAGCTAGGGGCGTTAAACGATAGCGCTTGTTGGGAGGCAACCCAATTTTATTTTTATTCCTTGATTTTTGCTCCGTTTTATTAATAAATAATTTATCTATCCTCTATTTTGGTTGTGTTTTTTGTGTTTAATTAGTGTTTGTGCCAAGTAGAACCGTTGGGAAGACTTGGGGAAAGTCTTAATATCATGCTGTAAAAAACAGAAACTTTAGCGCTCACGAGAACTGCTGCCATTTTTATTTGGAAAGTGATATTTAGTTAATTCTTTTTGAGGATGATTAATAGATAAATTACTCACTTCCATAAATTTATTTTAGAATTGTTGGGGTTCCAGATCTTGCGCTAGCTACAGATTACTACATACTGTTCTGTTTTTGACAGATTCTGTTTTTCGTGTGTTGTTTGCTTATTTTGATGAATCTATGGCTAGTAAAATAGTTTATAAACCTTAGAGAAGTTTGAATACAGTAGGTTTAACACCAATATAAATAAATAATGAGTTCATTACAGTACCTTTAAGTGGTCTTTTGTTTTCTTTCGCTAACGGAGCTCATGAGATTTTCTACTTTAAGTTTTGTGTTGTGAAGTTTTCAAGTTTTGGGTAAAGATTTGATGGATTATGGAACAAGGAGTGGCAAGAGCCTAAGCTTGGGGATGCCCATGGCACCCCCAAGATAATCTAAGGACACCTAAAAGCCAAAGCTTGGGGATGCCCCGAAAGGCATCCCCTCTTTCGTCTACTTCTATCGGTAACTTTACTTGGAGCTATATTTTTATTCACCAGATGATATGTGTTTTGCTTGGAGCGTCTTGTATGATTTGAGTCTTTGCTTTTTAGTTTACCACAATCATACTTGTTGTACAAACCTTTTGAGAAAGCCATACATGATTTGGAATTTGTTAGAATACTCTATGTGCTTTGCTTATATCATTTGAGTTATATAGTTTTTGCTCTAGTACTTCACTTATATTTTTTTAGAGCACGGTGGTGGAATTGTTTTATAGAAACTATTGATCTCTCATGCTTCACTTATATTACTTTGAGAGTCTTAAATAGCATGGTAATTTTCTTAAATAATCCTAATATGCTTGGTATTCAAGAATAGTAAAAACTTTCTTATGAGTGTGTTGAATGCTATGAGAAGTTTGATGCTTGATAATTGTTTTGAGATATGAAGATGGTGATATTAAAGTTGTGCTAGTTGAGTAGTTGTGAATTTGAGAAATACTTGTGTTGAAGTTTGTGATTCCCGTAACATGCACGTATGGTGAACCGCTATGTGGTGAAGTCGGAGCATGATTTATTTATTTGATTATCTTCCTTATGAGTGGCGGTCGGGGACGAGCAATGGTCTTTTCCTACCAATCTATCCCCCTAGGAGCATGCGCGTAATACTTTGCTTTGATAACTTGTAGATTTTTTCAATAAGTATATGAGTTCTTTATGACTAATGTTGAGTCCATGGATTATATGCACTTTTCTTCCTTCCACCATTGCTAGCCTCTCTAATACCGCGCACCTTTCGCCGGTATCATACACCCACCATATACCTTCCTCAAAACAGCCACCATACCTACCTATTATGGCATTTCCATAGCCATTCCGAGATATATTGCCATGCAACTTTCCACCGTTCCGTTTATTATGACACACTCCATCATTGTCATATTGCTTAGCATGACCATGTAGTTGACATCGTATTTGTGGCAAATCCACCATTAATAATTCTTTCATACATGTCACTCTTGATTCATTGCATATCCCGGTACACCGCCGGAGGCATTCATATAGAGTCATATTTTGTTCTAAGTATCGAGTTGTAATTGTTGAGTTGTAAGAAAATAAAAGTGTGATGATCATCATTATTAGAGCATTGTCCTAGTGAGGAAAGGATGATGGAGACTATGATTCCGCCACAAGTCGGGATGAGACTCCAGATGAAAAATAAAAAAAAGAGGCCATAAAAAAGAGAAAAGGCCCAAATAAAAAAATGAGAGAAAAAGAGAGAAGGCACAATGTTACTATCCTTTACCACACGTGTGCTTCAAAGTAGCACCATGATATTCATGATAGAGAGTCTCTCATTTCGTCAATTTCATATACTAGTGGGAATTTTTCATTATAGAACTTGGCTTGTATATTCCAATGATGGGCTTCCTCAAAATGCCCTAGGTCTTCATGAGCAAGCAAGTTGGATGCACACCCACTTAGTTTCTTTTGTTGAGCTTTCATATACTTATAGCTCTAGTGCATCAGTTGCATGGCAATCCCTACTCATTCACATTGATATCTATTGATGGGCATCTCCATAGCCCGTTGATACGCCTAGTTGATGTGAGACTATCTTCTCCCTTTTTTGTCTTCTCCACAACCACCATTCTATTCCACATATAGTGCTATATACATGGCTCACGCTCATGTATTGCGTGAAGATTGAAAAAGTTTGAGAATGTCAAAAGTATGAAACAATTGCTTGGCTTGTCATCGGCGTTGTGCATGATTTAAATACTTTGTGTGGTGAAGATAGAGCATAGCCAGACTGTATGATTTTGTAGGGATAACTTTCTTTGGCCATGTTATTTTGAGAAGACATGATTGCTTTGTTAGTATGCTTGAAGTATTATTATTTTTATGTCAATATTAAACTTTTATCTTGAATCTTTCGGATCTGAATATTCATACCAAAATTAAGAAGAATTACACTAAAATTATGCCAAGTAGCACTTCACATCAAAAATTATGTTCTTTTTATCATTTACCTACTCAAGGACGAGTAGGAATTAAGCTTGGGGATGCTTGATACGTCTCCAACGTATATAATTTTTTATTGTTCCATGCTATATTATCTACTGTTTTGGACATTATTGGGCTTTATTATCCACTTTTATATTATTTTTGGGACTAACCTATTAACTGGAGGTCCAGCCCAAAATTGCCGTTTTTTGCCTATTTTAGGGTTTCGAAGAAACGAAATATCAAACGGAGTCCAAACGGAATGAAACCTTCGGGAACGTGATTTTTGGAACGAACAAAACCCAGGAGACTTGGACCCTACATCAAGAAACCAACGGTGAGGCCACG